>NW_027598866.1:0-35430 GCF_964194155.1 Cetorhinus maximus
TCCATCTCCCTCCCCCCCTCTCTATCCATCCATCTCCCTCCCCGCCTCTCTATCCATCCATCTCCCTCCCCCCCTCGCTATCCATCCATCTCCCTCCCCCCCTCTCTATCCATCCATCTCCCTCCCCGCCTCTCTATCCATCCATCTCCCTCCCCCCCCTCTCTATCCATCCATCTCCCTCCCCCCCCTCTCTATCCATCCATCTCCCTCCCCGCCTCTCTATCCATCCATCTCCCTCCCCGCCTCTCTATCCATCCATCTCCCTCCCCCCCACTCTATCCATCCATCTCCCTCCCCCCCTCTCTATCCATCCATCTCCCTCCCTCTCTCTCTATCCATCCATCTCCCTCCCTCTCTCTCTATCCATCCATCTCCCTCCCTCTCTCTCTATCCATCCATCTCCCTCCCTCCCTTTTCCCTCCCTCCCGTCTCCCTCTTCCTCCCTCCCTCCGACTTCCTCTCTATCGCCCTCCTTCTTCCTCCCTCTCTCTCTCTCTATCTCCCTCTCTGTCTCCTTCCCTCTCTCTCCCTCTCTTCCTATCCCCCCTCTTCCTATCCCTCTCCTCCTTCTCTCTCTCTATCTCCCTGTCCCCCTTTCTCCTCTCTCTCTATCCACTTCTCTCCTTCTCTCTTTATCTCCCTCTCTCTATCTATCTCTCTCCCTCTCTCTCCCTCTCTCTATCTCTCTCTCTCCCTCTCCCTCCTTCTCACCTTCCGGCTTCATGACGGCGGCCATTTTACTTCCGACTCCCATTGGCTCTTGGCCCCGCCCCCGGCCGCTCCCATTGGCCGCATCCAGAGTGAGCCTCACTGCTATTGGCTGGCGGGATGTCCATCAGGATAGTACTACACTGTGGTTGGTCGAGTTGAGGACCAATGATAATAGAGGCAGGGTTGAGCCTGCTTCTGATTGGATAATGCTGATGTCAATCCAAGATCCTGACCATTTAGGGAAGAGCGGGCGGAACCAATCAGATCAACTCATCCTTAGGACCAATCACAGAGTCCCAGGACATTTTACCCTCAGGACCTTTTACCCTCTGTGCCCTTTACCCTCTGTGCTCTTCCCTTTACCCACAAGACCTTTTACCCTCAGGACCTTTTACCCTCTGTGCCCTTCAAACACAGGATCTTTTACCCACTGGACCTTTTGACCTCTGTGCCCTCTACCCTCTGCGCCCTTTAACCTCTGTGCCTTTTACTCTCTGTGTCTTTTACCCACAGGACTTTTGGCCCTCTGTGCCCTTTACCCTCTGTGCCTTTTACCCTCAGGACCTTTTACCCTCTGTGCCCTTTAACCACAGGACCTTGTACCCTCTGTGCCCTTTACCCTATGTGCCTTTTACCCACAGGTCCTTTTGCTCTCTGTGCCCTTTACCCTCTGTAATTTTTACCCCCTATGCCTTTTGCCCTCTGTGCTTTTTACTCTCTATGCCTTTTACCCACAGGACTTTTTGCCCTCTGTGCCCTTTACCCTCTGTGATTTTTACCCACAGGACCTTTTACCCTCTGTACCCATTACCCTCTGTGCCCTTTAACCACAGGACCTTTTACCCTCTGTGCCCTTTACCCTCTGTGCCTTTTACCCTCAGGACCTTTTACCCTCTGTGCCCTTTACCCTCTGTACCCTTTACCCTCTGTGCCCTTTACCCACAGGACCTTTTACCCTCTGTGCCCTTTACCCTCTGTGCCCTTTACCCTATGTGCCTTTTACCCACAGGTCCTTTTGCTCTCTGTGCCCTTTACCCTCTGTGCCCTTTACCCACAGGACCTTTTACCCTCTGTGCCCTTTACCCACAGGACCTTTTACCCTCTGTGTCCTTTACCCTCTGTGCCTTTTAGCCTCAGGACCTTTTATCCTCTGTGCCCTTTACCCTCTGTGCCCTTTACCTTCTGTGCCCTTTACCCTCTGTGCCTTTTACCCTCAGGACCTTTTATCCTCTGTGCCCTTTACCCTCTGTGCCTTTTACCCTCTGTGCCCTTTACCCTCTGTGCCTTTTACTCTCAGGACCTTTACTCACAGTGCCCTTTACCCTCTGTGCCTTTTACCCACACTGCCTTTTTGTCAGGACAATATGATAATTTTCGTAATGTTATTGGAATTTATTGTAAGGTAGGAATAGTGTGTGTGAGTGTGTGTGTGGAGGTGGGGGACTTAATTGAATTACAGACAGCTGGTCTGAAGGCTTTGATGTATCAAGAAGAGAAGCTAGGTTTGAAATGTTAAAGATGTAAACATGTCTGGAATTTTAGAATGTAAAATTTATGAAGAAAATTTGCATTTTTAGGTAAACCAGGGTAATTTGAATTTCAAAAGAGGTGGTGAAATGTTACACTTACCCAGACAAAGCCAAACAGTGTGTTTATTTTTCCCAAAGCTTACTGATAAAATTGGTACTATGAAAGATTTTTATTGTTAGAAAAGTAGAGTTGAAAAAACATATTGGAAGAACGGGATTTACATTAAAAAGGGAGAAACCTGTATAAAGGAGGTGAGATTTTGTGTAAGAGGAAGGCATTCTAAGATCTAACAAGTGTGAAAAGCCTCCAGCCTCTAAGCGTCAAGTTGCTATCTGCACAAAGTGAAGGGAAGAAAACTCACTTTCAATTTGACTGTTCAGGATATTGTATTACTTTGCCTGGGTCTTTTAAAATCTATGTGTTTTACAGTTGCCATTAAGGGAGGTGTAACTGGGAGTTAGATTAACTAGGGGAGCTAGGAGTTATCATAGTAATAATTTGTAAACCTAATTATGTGCTTAAAATCATTTTTTAATCAGTAAAGGTTTAATTTAGTTTTGTAACAAACTTTTTAGACTCGGTAGTCTTATTACTACTGAATTCAAGGCACACATCTCGAAATAAATACAGATTGTAAACTAGGTGTGGCATTGTTTCAAGTTTCCTTCTGGGACTTGAACAGCCCAGCATTTACCAGCCGCTGTGCAATAACAAAACTGAGGGCTCTTTGTGGGATATATTTGAAATTCCTGGATTGGTTTGGAGCTGATGTATCTTAAGGTTACGAGTACGAGAAGCACTTTAAATTCAGGAGTTGGTGGGGGGTTTTTTTTTAAAAAGTGGTCAGACTGCAATATGGCTTTCGCAGTTGCTAAGACTTGTCTGGGAGTTGCCAAGTTATAATTTTGTTTGGTTTACAAAAAGGAAATAAAGCTAAGTCAATGGAATTGGCAGATAAGTTACAATTCGGGTTGCCTACAGGGATAAGGAAATCAGGCATAATTGAAGGGATCGCAAAGCATTTGAAATTGGAAGGAATACCTGAGAGACCAAGTTCTCCGAGGGGGTGGTTCATTGGAATGGGCTCACATTCAGTTGCAAATGAAAAAGTTGAGCTAGCTGCAGCGGAAAAAAGAAAAGGAAAGAGAAAGGGCATTTCAAAGGGGACAGGCAGAAAGGGAGGAAAGAGAAAAAGAGAGACAGACAGAGAATTCCGGCTTAAAACGCTAGCAGTTACAAAAGAGACACCAGGAGGTGAAGAAGGACTTATTTCCAGATCAGAACCCAGTGGGGAGATGAATTTGTACAATCTCTTCCAAAGTTTGGGGAAAGGGATGTTGAGGCATTCTTTATTTCAGTTGAGAAGAAAGCTAAACAGATGAAATAGGCCACAGGAAAACTGGACACTGTTGTTACAATCCAGGTTGGTGGGTAGAGCACATGAAGTATATGCTTCATTGTCAGAGTAAAATGTCGGTGAACTATGATGTGGTAAAAAGGCTGTTTTGAGGGTAAATGAATTGGTTCCTGAGGCAAACAGGCAGAAATATGAGAAAACAGCCTGGGCAAACTTATATTGAGTTTGAAAGAGTAAAGCAAAGTAATTTTGACTGGTGGATACGGGCATTAAAGATCGAGATGACACTTGCAGCCCTTGGAGGTAATTCTTTGAAGAATTTAAAGACTCAATTTGTTCAGTAGTGAGAACTCATGTGGAGGAACAGAGGGTTGAAATGGTAAGACAACCAGCAGAGATAACTGATGATTATGAGTTCGTTCATAGAGCCGAACCTTTTTCTCATCACCTTTTTAAATCAGAGGATAGAAAGTAGGAAGGTGAAAGGAGGTGGGAAGTCAGGGAAGAGAAGGAGTAGGTAGAAATTCACAGGAAGCTTTTTCTCACAATAAAAAGGAGGTACTGAAGGTAGAAGTGACATTTGAAAATGGAGGTGTTTTCGTTGTAATAAAGTGGGGCACACAAAGTCAGTGTGTTGGAGATTTCAATAAAAACCTGTTGGAATTGTTGGGGCACAGAAATGTTCTGGAAGTATAGGTACTGTGGCTTCTGAGGTTCAGGCACAGGAGAAACCAGTGGTTTGTGTACAGGTAAAACAGGGAGAATCAGTGATAGGTGAAGAAGTGGGAATGTGTTCACCATTTACCCCAAGAGAATTCGGAGCAGCAGGTGGTAGAATGTCTATAGATTTTGTCTGTGAAGGGGAAGTCTTTCCATGTGTTCAGGGTGGAGTAGCTAAAGATGTTAAAATTTAATGAGACACAGGAACCTTTTACCCTCTGTGCCACTTACCCTCAGGATCATTTACCCTCTGTGCCACTTACCCTCAGGATCATTTACCCTCTGTGCCACTTACCCTCAGGATCATTTACCCTCTGTGCCACTTACCCTCAGGATCATTTACCCTCAGGATCATCTACCCTCTGTGCCACTTACCCTCAGGATCATTTACCCTCAGGATCATCTACCCTCTGTGCCACTTACCCTCAGGATCATCTACCCTCAGGATCATCTACCCTCAGGATCATCTACCCTCAGGATCATTTACCCTCAGGATCATTTACCCTCAGGATCATCTACCCTCAGGATCATCTACCCTCTGTGCCACTTACCCTCAGGATCATCTACCCTCAGGATCATTTACCCTCAGGATCATTTACCCTCAGGATCATTTACCCTCAGGATCATTTACCCTCAGGATCATTTACCCTCAGGATCATTGACCCTCAAGATCATCTACCCTCAGGATCATTTACCCTCAGGATCATTTACCCTCAGGATCATCTACCCTCTGTGCCACTTACCCTCAGGATCATTTACCCTCAGGATCATTTACCCTGTGCCACTTACCCTCAAAATCATTTACCCTCTGTGCCACTTACCCTCAGGATCATTTACCCTGTGCTATTTACCCTCAGGATCATTTACCCTGTGCCACTTACCCTCAGGATCATTTACCCTGTGCCACTCCCTCAGGATCATTTACCCTCTGTGCCACTTACCCTCAGGATCATTTACCCTCAGGATCATTTACCCTCTGTGCCACTTACCCTCAGGATCATTTACCCTGTGCCACTTACCCTCAAGATCATTTACCCTCTGTGCCACTTACCCTCAGGATCATTTACCCTGTGCCATTTACCCTCAGGATCATTTACCCTGTGCCACTTACCCTCAGGATCATTTACCCTGTGCCACTTACCCTCAGGATCATTTACCCTCTGTGCCACTTACCCTCAGGATCATTTACCCTCAGGATCATTTATCCTCTGTGCCACTTACCCTCAGGATCATTTACCCTCAGGATCATTTACCCTCAGGATCATTTACCCTCTGTGCCACTTACCCTCAGGATCATTTAACCTGTGCCACTTACCCTCAAATCATTTACCCTCAGGATCATTTACCCTCAGGATCATTTACCCTTTGTGCCACTTACCCTCAGGATCATTTACCCTGTGCCACTTACCCTCAGGATCATTTACCCTCAGGATCATTTACCCTCAGGATCATCTACCCTCAGGATCATCTACCCTCAGGATCATTTACCCTCTGAGCCACTTACCCTCAGGATCATTTACCCTCAGGATCAATTGTTCCTTTGAGTTTATTGTGTTACTCAGATCAGCAAAGCCTCTACTTTAGAAAGGAAGAGATTTATAAGGCTCTGGAGAAGTGGGGTAAACTGGATTGATTTCTAAAGAACAGCACAGGCACAAAGGGAGGAATGGCCTCCTTTTAAAGTCCCAGTTCCATCCCCCAGTCTGTGCTCAGTTGACCAACTTTACCCCTGCAGTTGGCCCTCAAGATACCCGGTGAAAATACAGTCTGGAGACCTCTGTAAAGCCCCCAAGGTTGAACATTCTGCTGACACACGCTGCTGAACTGCACACAGGAGGAATAGCTGCTTGTGAACGGGCATTTACTTTGACTGGTATCAAAGAACTACGCAGCACAGAAGGCCATGCAACCCATCAAGCCAGTGCTGACTCTCTGAAAAAGCTATTTTAAAAATTTATTCTTTCATGGGATGTGGGCGTCGCTGACGAGGTCACCATTTGTTGTCCATCCCTAACTGCCCTTCAGCTGAGTGGTTTGATACACCATTTCAGGGGGCAGTTCAGAGTAAACCCCATTGCTGTGGGTCTGGAGTCACATGTAGGCCAGACCGGGTAAGGACAGCAGATTTCCTTCCCTAAAGGGGCATTAGTCAACAATCGATGATAGTTTCAGTCTCATTACTCAGACGACCTTTCTATTGGAGATTAACTGGTGGGATTTAAACCCGTGTGCCCACAGCATTGACCTGGGCCTCTGGATAACAAGTCCCATTTCTCACCACCATCTCTCCCCACACACATCTGTGCAGTCCTAACAGCTCTGCACTGTCCATCAAACCCTGTAGATTTCTGCTTTTTCAACATTTATCTGTTCCTTTGAAAGTGAATCTGCTTCCGCCACCCTTTCAGGCAGCGCCTTCCAGGTCACAACAACTCGCTGTGGAAAAAAATTCTCATTGCCCTGGCTTGGTTTAGCCAATTACCTTGAATCTCTGTCCTCTGGTCCCCGACCCTCCTGCTAATGGAGACAGTTCTATCAAAACCTCTCATAATATTCAATACCACGATGAAATCCCCCCTTATCCCAGTGTGCAGGGGTGTGAGGGAGATCCCAGTGTGAGGGGCGTGAGGGAGATCCAGTGTGCAGGGGTGTGAGGGAGATCCCAGTGTGCAGGGGTGTGAGGGAGATCCCAGTGTGCAGGGGTGTGAGGGAGATCCCAGTGCGCAGGGGTGTGAGGGAGATCCCAGTGTGCAGGGGTGTGAGGGAGATCCCAGTGTGCAGGGGTGTGAGGGAGATCCCAGTGTGAGGGAGATCCCAGTGTGCAGGGGTGTGAGGGAGATCCCAGTGCGCAGGGGTGTGAGGGAGATCCCAGTGTGCAGTGGTGTGAGGGAGATCCCAGTGTGATGGAGATCCCAGTGTGCAGGGGTGTGAGGGAGATCCCAGTGTGCAGGGGTGTGAGGGAGATCCCAGTGTGCAGGGGTGTGAGGGAGATCCCAGTGCGCAGGGGTGTGAGGGAGATCCCAGTGCGCAGGGGTGTGAGGGAGATCCCAGTGCGCAGGGGTGTGAGGGAGATCCCAGTGTGCAGGGGTGTGAGGGAGATCCCAGTGTGCAGGGGTGTGAGGGAGATCCCAGTGTGCAGGGGTGTGAGGGAGATCTCAGTGTGCAGGGGTGTGAGGGAGATCCCAGTGTGCAGGGGTGTGAGGGAGATCCCAGTGTGCAGGGGTGTGAGGGAGATCCCAGTTTCCAGGGGTGTGAGTGAGATCCCAGTGTGCAGGGGTGTGAGGGAGATCCCAGTGTGCAGGGGTGTGAGGGAGATTCCAGTGTACAGGAGTGTGAGGGAGATCCCAGTGTGCAGGGGTGTGAGGGAGATCCCAGTGTACAGGGGTGTGAGGGAGATCCCAGTGTGCAGGGGTGTGAGGGAGATCTCAGTGTGCAGGGAGATCCCAGTGTGCAGGGGTGTGAGGGAGATCCCAGTGTACAGGGGTGTGAGGGAGATCCCAGTGTGCAGGGGATCCCAGTGTGCAGGAGTGTGAGGGAGATCCCAGTGTGCAGGGCTGTGAGGGAGATCCCAGTGTGCATAGGTGTGAGGGAGATCCCAGTGTGCAGGGGTGTGAGGGAGATCCCAGTGTGCAGGGGTGTGAGGGAGATCCCAGTGTGCAGGAGTGTGAGGGAGATCCCAGTGTGCAGGGGTGTGAGGAAGATCCCAGTGTGCAGGGGTGTGAGGGAGATCCCAGTGTGCAGGGGTGTGAGGGAGATCCCAGTGTGCAGGGGTGTGAGGGAGATCCCAGTGTGAGGGAGATCCCAGTGTGCAGGGGTGTGAGGGAGATCCCAGTGTGCAGGAGTGTGAGGGAGATCCCAGTGTGAGGGGGATCCCAGTGTGCAGGGGTGTGAGGGAGATCCCAATGTGCAGGGGTGTGAGGGAGATCCCAGTGTGCAGGGGTGTGAGGGAGATCCCAATGTGAGGGGGATCCCAGTGTGCAGGGGTGTGAGGGAGATCCCAATGTGCAGGGGTGTGAGGGAGATCCCAGTGTGCAGGGGTGTGAGGGAGATCCCAGTGTGCAGGGGATCCCAGTGTGCAGGGGTGTGAGGGAGATCCCAGTGTGCAGGGGTGTGAGGGAGATCCCAGTGTGCAGGGGTGTGAGGGAGATCCCAGTGTGCAGGGGTGTGAGGGAGATCCCAGTGTGCAGGGGTGTGAGGGGGATCCCAGTGTGAGGGAGATCCCAGTTTGCAGGGGTGTGAGGGAGATCCCAGTGTGCAGGGGTGTGAGGGAGATCCCAGTGTGCAGGGGTGTGAGGGAGATCTCAGTGTGCAGGAGTGTGAGGGAGATCCCAGTGTGCAGGGGTGTGAGGGAGATCCCAGTGTGCAGGAGTGTGAGGGAGATCCCAGTGTGCAGGGGTGTGAGGGGGATCCCAGTGTGCAGGAGTGTGAGGGAGATCCCAGTGTGCAGGGGAGTGAGGGAGATCCCAGTGTGCAGGAGTGTGAGGGAGATCCCAGTGTGAGGGGGATCCCAGTGTGCAGGGGTGTGAGGGAGATCCCAGTGTGCAGGGAGATCCCAGTGTGCAGGGGTGTGAGGGAGATCTCAGTGTGCAGGGAGATCCCAGTGTGCAGGGGTGTGAGGGAGGTCCCAGTGTGCAGGGAGATCCCAGTGTGCAGGGGTGTGAGGGAGATCTCAGTGTGCAGGGAGATCCCAGTGTGCAGGGGTGTGAGGGAGATCTCAGTGTGCAGGGAGATCCCAGTGTGCAGGGGTGTGAGGGGTATCCAGGGATGACAGGCAGTGATCAGTGATGTTTGAAGGTGGTTGGTTGTGGTTTCTGAGATATTGTGGATCTGGAACAGGTCGGGATTGTGTTTCAGTGGTCTCTGCTTCACTCCATGACCCCGGCTGCATCTGAAGCCACTCACTACTCTCACTCAGAGCTTTGCGTTCAGATAGGAAGTGGTAGTGAAATGTTAGTTACCCTTCCTTCATATCCACGACTAAAAATGGATCCAGAAAACATTACTTTTCAATTACATGTCTTTACTCCAACAATATAAATAACAGAGCCGGGACACTAACCCTACCGTGTTCCCCTCTGCAGGTTACAGACTTTCTGAAACAAATAATGCAAAGTCAATAAATGCATCAATAAATTGCAATCAACTTGTTGCAGGTCTCCCCAGACCAATCATTCACTCCTCAGTGCGATGCTTCAACTCCCAGGAACTCCAACTTGCTAAACCAGCTCCATCAGGAAGCTGAGTGGTGGCTGCTTCTCCTCCACCTCTACCCGCTCACAGGGCAGGAACGGGGTGGCCCAGGGAGTCGGGTGCGGGTCCTGAACCACAAAATTCCATCGCGGCTGGAAAAACTGAAGAAAGAATATTGTGATATATCTCCCTGTGATAAACCGGGATTCACAAGACTGATTATCAATGAGGAATCAGGCTCAACTGTCACAAATGTTCACTTCAACCAATGATAAAAAATTCAAAATGTCCCAGAAAATGTCAGAAAGATAAAATTAGTTCCACAGATTCTACAGAAGACAAGTTCAATGATTCTCTGCATAATCTTCATCAAAACCGACCGAAAACTAGACTGGTCTCATCCATTCTTAATTAAAGTCAACCTGAATGTGGGAACATCAAACACTCCCAGGACAGGTACAGCACGGGGTTAGATACAGAGTAAAGCTCCCTCTACACTGTCCCCATCAAACACTCCCAGGACAGGTACAGCACGGGGTTAGATACAGAGTAAAGCTCCCTCTACACTGTCCCCATCAAACACCCCCAGGACAGGTACAGCACGGGGTTAGATACAGAATAAAGCTCCCTCTACACTGTCCCCATCAAACACTCCCAGGACAGGTACAGCACGGGGTTAGATACAGAGTAAAGCTCCCTCTACACTGTCCCCATCAAACACTCCCAGGACAGGTACAGCACGGGGTTAGATACAGAATAAAGCTCCCTCTACACTGTCCCCATCAAACACTCCCAGGAGAGGTACAGCACGGGGTTAGATACAGAGTAAAGCTCCCTCTACACCGTCCCCATCAAACACTCCCAGGACAGGTACAGCATGGGGTTAGATACAGAGTAAAGCTCCCTCTACACTGTCCTCATCAAACACTCCCAGGACAGGTACAGCACGGGGTTAGATACAGAGTAAAGCTCCCTCTACACTGTCCCCATCAAACACTCCCAGGACAGGTACAGCACGGGGTTAGATACAGAGTAAAGCTCCGTCTACACTGTCCCCATCAAACACTCCCAGGACAGATATAGCACGGGGTTAGATACATCATAGAGCCCCTGCTACACTGTGTATTAATCCTATGCACTGTTTGAAACTTTGCTTGCAATATAGGTTAAGACAAGAAATAGTTTTTAAATAAACTATCAAACAATGTGTCATCATAAAAATTCTCAGGATGGTGTGTTGCTTCCTTGGTGCCAGGGACAAGGATATTACAGAGCGGCTGCAGCACATTCTTAAGGGGAAGGGTGAACAGGCAGAGGTCGTGGCTCACAATGGTGGCAATGACATAGGTAGAAAGAGGGATGAGGTCCTGACAGCAGATTTTACAGAGCCAGTAAGATATTAAAAAGCAGGACCTCAGAAGTAGTAATCTCTGGATTACTACCAGGGCCACACACATAGAAATAGGAGGTTAGAGTTGATGAATGCATGGCTGGAGAGATGGTATCAGAGATTCCGATTCCTCAGGCATTGGCCACAGTCCTGGGGAGAGTGGGACCTGAGCAAGTCAGACAGTTTGCACCTCAATGGGGCTGGGACCAGTATCCTTGCTGGGAGGTTTGCTAGGTGCTGTTGGGGAGGGTTTAGATTCGTTTGGCAGGGGGATGGGAACCTGTGGATAGACTCAGATGGGGCAAAATCAGAAATGGTAATGGAAGGCAAAAAAATCAGTGCGAGTCTGGGAGACAGAAGAAACAAAAGTGAGAAAATAAAAGAGTTTGACAGTGCTCAAGGGATATACTTCAATACAAGGAAGTAAAGCGGACGAGCTGAGGGCACAGACAGAAGTGTGGCAGTGTGATATCATAGCTATTATACAAATATGGCTTAAAAAGGGACAGAAATGGCAGCTCAACACTCCAGGTTACAGGGTTTTCAGACGAGATACAAAGGTGGGTGACAAAGGGAGGGAGGGATGGCAATTTTGGTTAGAGAAACAATTACAGCTGTGAGGAGGGATGATATGTCAGAAGGATCATCAATTGAGGCTTAGGAGGAAGAAACGGGCAGTCACAATACTGGCAGTGGACTATAGAGCCCCCAGTCAGAGGGAGATAGAAGAGCAAATATGTAGACAAATCTCTGAGAAACACAAAAACATTAGGGCAGTAATAGTCGGGGATTTTAACTACCCCAATATTATTGGGATAGTTTTAGTGTGAAAGGAATGTAGGGAACAGAGTTCTTGAAGTGCATTAAGGAGAACTTTTTTGGCCTGTATGTAGCAAGCCCAACAAGAGAGGGTGCAGTTCCTGACTTAGTTTTAGGAAATGAAGCTGGGCAGGTGGAAGGAGCGACAGTGGGAGAACATTTTGGTGGCAGTGATCATTATTCCGTTAGTTTTAACACAACTATGGAAAGGGACAAAGATAGAACAGGGTCAAAGTTCTAAATCGGGGCAAGGTCAATTTTCCTCGGCTGAGGAGTGATTTAGCAGATGTGGACAGGAGACAGCGACTAGCAGGTAAATCAGCAGATGTGGACAGGAGACAGCTACTAGAAGTAAATCAGCAGATGTGGACAGGAGACAGCGACTAGAAGGTAAATCAGCAGATGTGGACAGGAGACAGCTACTAGCAGGTAAATCAGCAGATGTGGACAGGAGACAGCTACTAGCAGGTAAATCAGCAGATGTGGACAGGAGACAGCTACTAGAAGTAAATCAGCAGATGTGGACAGGAGACAGCGACTAGAAGGTAAATCAGCAGATGTGGACAGGAGACAGCTACTAGAAGGTAAATCAGCAGATGTGGACAGGAGACAGCTACTAGAAGGTAAATCAGCAGATGTGGACAGGAGACAGCTACTAGAAGTAAATCAGCAGATGTGGACAGGAGACAGCGACTAGAAGGTAAATCAGCAGATGTGGACAAGAGACAGCTACTAGAAGGTAAATCAGCAGATGTGGAGAGGAAACAGCGACTAGCAGGTAAACCAGCAGATGTGGACAGGAGACAGCGACTAGCAGATAAATCAGCAGATGTGGACAGGATACAGCGACTAGCAGATAAATCAGCAGATATGGACAGGAGACAGCGACTAGCAGGTAAATCAGCAGATGTGGACAGGATACAGCGACTAGCAGGTAAATCAGTGTCAGGGCAGTGGGAGGCATTCGATGGGGAGATTCAAGGGGTTCAGCATAAACACGTTCCCACAAAGAAAAAGGGTGGGCCCACCAAACCTGGAGCCCCCTGGATGTCAAGGTGCTAACCAAGTAAGATAAGGCAGGAAAGGGAAGCTTTCACCAAGAACTCAATACTACAGAAAGTCGAGAGCGGTATAGGAAGTGGAGGGGTGAAATCAACAAGCAAATTAGGAAAACAAAAGAGAGGACATGAAAGAATATTGGCAAGCAAAATCAAGGAGCAGCCTAAGATGTTTTATTAATACATTAAGAGGATAACCAGGGAAAGAGTACAGCCCATAAAAGACCAAAAAGGTAACCTGTGTGTGGAGACGGACGATGTGGGTATGGTTCTGAATGAATACTTTGCTTCTGTCTTCACAAAAGAGGGGGACAATGCAGACATTATAATTAAGGAGGAGGAGGAGTGTGAAGTATCGGATGTGATAAACATAGGGAAAGAGGAAGTATTAAGGGGATTAGCATCCTTGAAAGTGGATAAATCACCAGGGCTGAATGAAACGTACCCCAGGCTGT
Source organism: Cetorhinus maximus (assembly GCF_964194155.1). NCBI lineage: Eukaryota > Metazoa > Chordata > Chondrichthyes > Lamniformes > Cetorhinidae > Cetorhinus > Cetorhinus maximus. The sequence goes on from NW_027598866.1 coordinate 13,231, forward strand.
TAAAAGAAGCCAGGGAGAAAATTACCAAAGATCTGACCGTCCATTTTCCAATCCTCACTGGATACAGGTGTGGTGCTGGAGGATTGGAGCTCTCCTTTGTTTAAAAAGGGAGGGAGGGGTTGGGATAGACTGAATAATTATAGGCCACTCAGTATGATCTCGAGAGTGGGCAAATTATTGGAATCAATTCTGAGGGACAGGATAAACAAGGATTAATCAGGGATGGTCAGATTGGATTTGTTATGGGACGGTCATGTCTGACTGACTTGATTGAATTTTTTGAGGAAGTAACATGGATTGATGAGGGTAATGGAGCAGTTGATGTGGTCTGCATGCATTTTAGCAAGGTTTTTGACAAGGCTCCACATGGCAAACCTTAAAATAATAAAAGCCCATGGGATCCAGGGGGATGTAGCAAGCTGGATACTAAACTGGCTCAGTGTCAGGGAACAAAGGGTAGTGGTTGATGGATGTTTTTGTGACTGGAAGGCTGCTTCCAATAGGGTTCTGCAGGGTTCAGTACCGGGTCCCCTGCTTTTTGAGGTATATATCAATGATTTGGTCTAAATGTAGGGGGAATGATCTAGAAGTTTGAGGACGACACAAAAATTGATTGTGTGGTTGATAAGCGAGGGGGATTGCTATAGACGGCACGAAGATATCAATGGACTGGTCAGGTGGGCAGAGGAGTGATAAGTGGAATTCAACTCAGAGAAGTGTGAGGTGATGCATTTGGGGAGGTCAAACAAGGAAAAGAATTACCCAACAAATGGGAGAATACTGAGAGTGTAGAGGAAGTGAGAGACCTTGCAGTGAATGTCCACAGGTCCCTGCAGGTTGCAGGGCAGGTGGATAAGGTGGTTAAGAAGGTGTATGGAATCCTTTCCTTTATTAGCCAAGGCTTGGACTATAAGAGCAGGGAGGTTATGCTGAACTACATAAAACATAGTTAGGCCACAACTTGAATACTGTCTGCAGTTCTGGTCACATTACAGAAAGGATGTGATTGTATTTGAGAGGGTACAGGGGAGATTTATCAGGATGTTGCCAGGACTGGAAAATTGCAGCTATGAGGAAAGATTGGAGAGGCTGGGGTTGTTCTCCTTGGGACAGGGGAGGCTGAGGGGAGATGTACAACATTGTGAGGGACCTGAATAGAGTGGGTAGCAAGGGCCGATTTACTTTAGCAGAGAGGTCGGTGACTAGGAGGCATAGATTTAAAGTGACTGGTAGAAAGATTACAGGGGAGATAGAAAAAATGATTTCACCCAGAGGGTTGTGGGGGTCTGGAACTCACTGCCTGAAAGGGGAGTAGAGGCAGAAACCCTCAACTCATTGTAAAGGATGTGTACCTGAAGTGCAGTAACCTGCAGGATTACTGTCCAAATGCTGGAAAGCGGGATGAGGCTGGGGCGGACATGATGGCCCAAGCAGCCTCCTCCTGTGCCGCTAACTTTCTATGATTGTATAACAGGTTTGCACTTGGCCCAGTTCCTACTGGGAAATGGATTTAGACTTTCAGAGCCACTGTCCAGCTTCCAGGGATAAATGGATCGCCACTGCCCAGTGTCCCCCTGTGCAAGTGCTGACCTTTAACTAACCTTAGCATATTGGGATTCACCAGCAAATAGCTTAATTTTATGGTTTCATACCTCATCTGAAAAATGACACCTCCGACAGTGCAGCAATCCCTCAGTACTGTCCCTCCGACAGTGCAGCACTCTCTCAGTACTGACCCTCCGACAGTGCAGCACTCCCTCAGTACTGTCCCTCCGACAGTGCAGCACTCCCTCAGTACTGTCCCTCCGACAGTGCGGCACTCCCTCAGTACTGACCCTCCGACAGTGCGGCACTCCCTCAGTACTGACCCTCCGACAGTGCGGCACTCCCTCAGTACTGACCTTCCGACAGTGCGGCACTCCCTCAGTACTGTCCCTCCGACAGTGCGGCACTCCCTCAGTACTGACCCTCCGACAGTGCAGCACTCCCTCAGTACTGAACCTCCGACAGTGCAGCACTCCCTCAGTACTGTCCCTCCGACAGTGCAGCACTCTCTCAGTACTGACCCTCCGACAGTGCGGCACTCCCTCAGTACTGACCCTCCAACAGTGCGGCACTCCCTCAGTACAGACCCTCTGACAGTGCAGCACTCCCTCAGTACTGACCCTCCGACAGTGCAGCGCTCCCTCAGTACTGACCCTCCGACAGTGCAGCACTCCCTCAGTACTGACCCTCTGACAGTGCGGCACTCCCTCAGTACTGACCTTCCGACAGTGCTGCACTCCCTCAGTACTGACCCTCTGACAGTGCAGCACTCCCTCAGTACTGACCCTCTGACAGTGCGGCACTCCCTCAGTACAGACCCTCTGACAGTGCGGCACTCCCTCAGTACTGACCCTCCGACAGTGCAGCACTCCCTCAGCACTGACCCTCCGACAATGCGGCACTCCCTCAATACTGACCCTCCGACAATGCGGCACTCCCTCAATACTGACCCTCCGACAATGCAGCGCTCCCTCAATACTGACCCTCTGACAGTGCTGCACTCCCTCAGTACTGACCCTCTGACAGTGCGGCACTCCCTCAGTACTGACCCTCCGACAGTGCAGCACTCCGTCAGTACTGACCCTCCAACAGTGCAGCACTCCCTCAGTACTGACCCTCCGACAGTGCGGCACTCCCTCAATACTGACCCTCCGACAGTGCAGCACTCCGTCAGTACTGACAGTGGGATTGTCATTCTGAAATATGAGCTCATGTCTTGAACCCACCCCCACTGGTGATATGTGGACCCGCTGGATGGTCATTGTTATAACTGTATACTGAATCTCATGCCTATGATTAACAGCCTTTACCAACTCTCTATCATCCAGATCAGTGTTGTTTCTGAAGTCTGCTATCCCAGTGCTGCCTGTAGATTGTTGTCCTGAATTGATCTCCTCCAGCTCCTCATGTTGTCCTGGATTGATCTCCTCCAGATCCTCATTGTCCTGTGTCAGGCCCTGGGATCTGTTCGCACCCCATCTCAGAGCTTTCAGTCTGAGGACACAAGTCAGCAGCATGTTAGAGTCAGCCCATCACAGGACTTTTATCAAATTCAGAAAAGGGATGGCAGAGGGAATGGGGCACAGAGAGAGGGGGCAGGGAGAGAGAACTGGGCAGCACAAGGGGGCAGGAAGAGCAGGAAGCACTGGCAGTACAGGGTGGAAAGTGAGAGAGGGAGAGATGGGGGGCACTGGCAGTACAGGGTGGACAGTGAGAGAGGGAGAGACGGGGGGCACTGGCAGTACAGGGTGGACAGTGAGAGAGGCAGAGACCTGGGACACTGGCAGTACAGGGTGGACAGTGAGAGAGGGAGAGACGGGGGGCACTGGCAGTACAGGGTGGACAGTGAGAGAGGGAGAGACGGGGGGCACTGGCAGCACAGGGTGGACAGTGAGAGAGGGGGAGACTGGGGGCACTGGCAGCACAGGGTGGACAGTGAGAGATTGGGAGACGGGGGGCACTGGCAGTACAGGGTGGACAGTGAGAGAGGGAGAGACGGGGGGGGGGGCACTGGCTGTACAGGGTGGACAGTGAGAGAGGGAGAGACGGGGGGCACTGGCTGTACAGGGTGGACAGTGAGAGAGGGAGAGACGGGGGGCACTGGCTGTACAGGGTGGACAGTGAGAGAGGGAGAGGCGGGGGGCACTGGCTGTACAGGGTGGACAGTGAGAGAGGGAGAGACGGGGGGCACTGGCAGTACAGGGTGGACAGTGAGAGAGGGAGAGACGGGGGGCACTGGCTGTACAGTGAGAGAGGGAGAGACGGGGGGCACTGGCTGTTCAGTGAGAGAGGGAGAGACGGGGGGCACTGGCAGTACAGGGTGGACAGTGAGAGAGGGAGAGACGGGGGACACTGGCTGGACAGGGTGGACAGTGAGAGAGAGGGGGAGACGGGGGGCACTGGCAGTACAGGGTGGACAGTGAGAGAGGGAGAGACAGGGGCACTGGCAGTACAGGGTGGACAGTGAGAGAGGGAGAGACAGGGGGCACTGGCAGTACAGGGTGAACAGTGAGAGAGGGAGAGACGGGGGGCACTGGCAGTACAGGGTGGACAGTGAGAGAGGGAGAGACGGGGGGCACTGGCAGTACAGGGTGGACAGTGAGAGAGGGAGAGACGGGGGGCACTGGCAGAACAGGGTGGACAGTGAGAGAGGGAGAGACAGGGGCACTGGCTGTACAGGGTGGACAGTGAGAGAGGGAGAGACAGGGGCACTGGCAGCACAGGGTGGACAGTGAGAGAGGGAGAGACGGGGGGCACTGGCTGTACAGGGTGGACAGTGAGAGAGGGAGAGACGGGGGTCACTGGCAGTACAGGGTGGACAGTGAGAGAGGGAGAGACAGGGGCACTGGCTGTACAGGGTGGACAGTGAGAGAGGGAGAGACGGGGCGGGGCACTGGCAGTACAGGGTGGACAGTGAGAGAAGGAGAGACGGGGGGCACTGGCTGTACAGGGTGGACAGTGAGAGAGGGGGAGACAGGGGCACTGGCAGCACAGGGTGGACAGTGAGAGAGGGAGAGACGGGGGCACTGGCTGTACAGGGTGGACAGTGAGAGAGGGAGAGACGGGGGGCACTGGCAGTACAGGGTGGACAGTGAGAGAGGGAGAGACAGGGGCACTGGCTGTACAGGGTGGACAGTGAGAGAGGGATAACGGGGGGCACTGGCAGTACAGGGTGGACAGTGAGAGAAGGAGAGACGGGGGGCACTGGCTGTACAGGGTGGACAGTGAGAGAGGGGGAGACGGGGGGGGGGCACTGGCAGCACAGGGTGGACAGTGAGAGAGGGAGAGACGGGGGGCACTGACTGTACAGGGTGGACAGTGAGAGATGGAGAGACGGGGGGGGCACTGGCTGTACAGGGTGGACAGTGAGAGAGGGAGAGACGGGGGCACTGGCAGTACAGGGTGGACAGTGAGAGAGGGGGAGACAGGGGCACTGGCAGTACAGGGTGGACAGTGAGAGAGAGGGGGAGACGGGGGGGCACTGGCTGTACAGGGTGGACAGTGAGAGAGGAAGAGACGGGGGGAACTGGCTGTACAGGGTGGACAGTGAGAGAGAGGGGGAGACGGGGGGCACTGGCTGTACAGGGTGGACAGTGAGAGAGAGGGGGAGACGGGGGGCACTGGCAGCACAGGGTGGACAGTGAGAGAAGGAGAGACGGGGGGCACTGGCTGTACAGGGTGGACAGTGAGAGAGGGGGAGATGGGGGGGGCACTGGCAGCACAGGGTGGACAGTGAGAGAGGGAGAGACGGGGGGCACTGACTGTACAGGGTGGACAGTGAGAGATGGAGAGACGGGGGGGGCACTGGCTGTACAGGGTGGACAGTGAGAGAGGGAGAGACGGGGGCACTGGCAGTACAGGGTGGACAGTGAGAGAGGGGGAGACAGGGGCACTGGCAGTACAGGGTGGACAGTGAGAGAGAGGGGGAGACGGGGGGCACTGGCTGTACAGGGTGGACAGTGAGAGAGAGGGGGAGACGGGGGGCACTGGCAGCACAGGGTGGACAGTGAGAGAGGGGGAGACGGGGGGGCACTGGCAGTACAGGGTGGACAGTGAGAGGGGGAGACGGGGGGCACTGGCTGTACAGGGTGGACAGTGAGAGAGGGGGAGACGGGGGGCACTGGCTGTACAAGGTGGACAGTGAAACAGTGAGAGACGGGGTCACTGGTGAAAGGGGGTCGGGGGGTGGATGCATTGACGGGGCAACATTACAAAAGGCAGAGGCTGTGCTTCATACTGATCAATCCCTTTCTGTCTCCTCTTCAGCTCTTCCAGGTGACAGACGACGGCCATGACACATCTCTCACCAGCTTCCCTCCTCCTCCTTTTCTTCCTGCCGTACAGTTCCCTCGGTGAAGGCAGTCTCTCCAGCTCCAGGGCTGAGGCAGAACATCTGATGTCCTGTTTCACGTTTGGTCTTTGGGCAGCCTGACTACTGAGCTGCAGACAGAGGAACAGAGAGAGAAAACCTTAATATAGTAGCAAAACATGTTGTCTAGAGGAGGTAGAGAGTCAACAAAGGGTTAACTGAGTGGACAAAAGTTTGGAAAATTGAGTTTTTTAAATTCAGTCACAGGATGTGAGTGTCGCTGGCTAGTCCAGCATTTATTGCCCGTCCCTAATTGCCCCTTGAGAAGGTGGGGGTGAGCTGCCTTCTTGAACCGCTGCAGTCCCTGTGGTGTAGGTACACCCACAGTGCTGTTAGGAAGGGAGTTCCAGGATTTTGACCCAGCGACAGTGAAGGAACGGTGATATATTTCCAAGTCAGGATGGTAAGTGACTTGGAGGGGAACTTCCAGGTGGTGATGTTCCCATCTATCTGCTGCCCTCGTCCTTCTAGATGGTAGTGGTTGTGGGTTTGGAAGGTGCTGTCTAAGGAGCCTTGGTGAATTCCTGCAGTGCATCTTGTAGATGGTACACACACTGCTGCTACTGTGCGTCGGTGGTGGAGGGAGTGAATGTTTGTGGATGGGGTGTCAATCAAGCGGGGCTGCTTTGTCCTGGATGGTGTTGAGCTTGTTGAGTGTTGTTGGAGCTGCACTCATCCAGGCAAGTGGAGAGTATTCCATCACACTCCTGACTTGTGCCTTGTAGATGGTGGACAGGCTTTGGAGAGTCAGGAGGTGAGTTACTCGCTGCAGGATTCCCAGCCTCTGACCTGCTCTTGTAGTCATAGTATTTATATGGCTGGTCCAGTTCAGTTTCTGGTCAATGACAACCCCCAGAATGTTAATAGCGGGGGATTCAGTGATGGTAATGACATTGAATGTCAAGGGCTGATGGTTAGATTCTCTCTTGTTGGAGATGGTCATTGCCTGACACTTGTGTGGCACGAATGTTACTTGCCACTTGTCAGCCCAAGCCTGGATATTGTCCAGGTCTTGCTGCACTTGGACATGGACTGCTTCAGTATCTGAGGAGTCACGAATGGTGCTGAACATTGTGCAATCATCAGCGAACATCCCCACTTCTGACCTTATGATGGAAGGAAGGTCATTGATGAAGCAGCTGAAGATGGTTGGGCCGAGGACGCTACCCTGAGGAACTCCTGCAGTGATGTCCTGGAACTGAGATGACTGACCTCCAACAGCTACAACCATCTTCCTTTGAGCTGGGTATGACTCTAACCAGAGGAGAGTTTTCGCCCTGATTCCCATTGACTCCAGTTTTGCTAGGGCTCCTTGATGCCACACTAAGTCAAATGCGGCCTTGATGTTAAGGGCAGCCACTCTCATCTCACCTCGGGAGTTCGGCTCTTTTGTCCATGTTTGACCCAAGGCTGTAATGAGGTCAGGAGCTGAGTGGCCCTGGCGGAACCCAAACTGGGCATCAGTGATCAGGTTATTGCTAAGCAAGTGCCGCTTGATAGCACTGTTGATGACCCCTTCCATTACTTTACTGATGATCGAGAGTAGACTGATGGGGCAGTAATTGGCCGGGTTGGATTTGTCCTGCTTTTTGTGTACAGGACATACCTGGGCAATTTTCCACATTGCCGGGTAGATGTCAGTGTTGTAGCTGTACTGGAACAGCTTGGCTAGGGGCGCAGCAAGTTCTGGAGCACAAGTCTTCAGTACTATTGCTGGGATATTGTCAAGGCCCAAAGCCTTTGCAGTATCCAGTGCCTTCAGCTGTTTCTTGATATCACATGGAGTGAATCGAATTGGCTGAAGACTGGCATCTGTGATGCTGGGGACCTCTGGAGGAGGCCTAGATGGATCATCCACTCAGCACTTCTGGCTGAAGATTGTAGCAAACGCTTCAGCCTTACCTTTTGCACTAATGTGCTGGGCTCCTCCATCAGTGAGGATGGGGATATTTGTGGAGCCTCCTCCTCCAGTGAGCTGTTTAATTGTCCACCACCATTCACGATTAGATGTGACAGGACTGCAGAGCTTAGATCTGATCCGTTGGTTGTTGAATCGCTTAGCCCTGTCTATCACTTGCTGCTTATGCTGTTTGACACACAAGCAGTCCTGTGTTATAGCTTCACCAGGTTGACACCTCATTTTTAGGTATGCCTGGTGCTGCTCCTGGCATGCCCTCCTGTACTCCTCATTGAACCAGGGTTCATCCCTGGCTTGATGGTAATGGTAGAGTGGGGGATATGCCGGGCCATGAGGTTACAGATTGTGTTCCGAGTACAATTCTGCTGCTGCTGATGGCCCACAGCACCTCATGGATGCCCAGTCTTGAGTTGCTCGATCTGTTTGAAATCTATCCCATTTAGCACGGTGGTAGTGCCACACAACATGGAGAGTATCCTCAATGTGAAGGTGGGACTTTGTTTCTACAAGGATTATGCGGTGGTCACTCCTACCGATACTGTCATGGACAGATGCATCTGCGGCAGGCGGGTTGGTGAGGAAGAGGTCAAGTATGTTTCTCCCTCTTGTTGGTTCCCTCGCCATCTGCCGCAGACCCAGTCTAGCAGCTATGTCATTTAGGACTCGGCCAGCTCAGTCAATCGTGGTGCTACCTAGACACTGCTGGTGATGAGCATTGAAGTCCCCCACCCAGAGTACATTCTGCACCCTTGCCAGTGTTTCCTCCAAGTGGTATTCAATATGAAGGAGCACTGATTCATCAATTGAAGGAGGACGGTAGATGGTAATCAGCAGGAGGTTTCCTTGTCCATGTTTGGCCTGATACCATGAGGCTTCACGGGGTCCGGAGTCAATGTTGAGGACTCCCAGGGCGACTCCGTCTCGATTGTATACCACTGTGCCGCCACCTCTGCTGGGTCTGTCCCGCCTGTGGGACAGGACATACCCAGGGATGGTGATGGTGGTGTCTGGGACATTATCTGTAAGATATGATTCTGTGAGGATGACTATGTCAGGTTGTTGCTTGACTAGTCTGTGAGACAGCTCTCCCAATTTCAGCACTAACCCCCAGATGTTAGTAAGGAGGACTTTGCAGGGTCGACAGACCCAAGTTTGCTGTTGTCTTTTCCAGTGCCTGGGTCGTTGCTGGGTGGTCCATCCAGTTTTATTCCTTATTGACTTGTTTTTAGCAGTTTGATTCAACTGAGTGTCTGGCTCGGCCATTTCAGAGGGCATTTTAAGAGTCAACCACGTTGCTGTGGGTCTGGAGTCACGTGTAGGCCGGACCGGGTAAGGACGGCAGATTTCCTTCCCTAAAGGACATGGTGAACCAGATGGGTTTTTACGACAATCGACAATGGTTTCATGGTCACCATTAGACTCTTAATTCCAGATATTTTAATAAAAAATTCGATTTTTACTGAATTCAAATTCCACCATCTGCCAAGGTGGGATTGAAACCTGGGTCCCCGCAGCATTAGCCTGGGATTCTGGATCACTAGTCTATAGTGACAATACCACTACACCACCGCCTCCCCCTGAGTGTAATGTGGGAAAATGTGAGGTTGTTCACATTGGCAGGAAGAAAAGAAAAGCAGTAAACTATTTAGATTGGAAGAGATTGCAGAACTCGTGGCACAGAATGGTTTCCTGGTCCATGAATCACAAAAAGTTAGTTTGCAGGTGCAGCAAGTGATTAGGGAGGCAAATGAAATGTTGGTGTTTATTGCAAAGGGAATGGAATATAAAAGTGGGGATGTTTTGCTGCAGGTGTACAGGGCCTTGGTGAGACCACATCTGGAATATTGTGTACAGTTGTGGTCTCCTTATTTGAAAAAGGATATAATTGCATCAGAAGCAGTTCCAAAAAGGGTCACTCAACTCATTCCTGCGACAAAGGGCTTATTTTATGATGAAAGGTTGAACAGGTTGGTCCCATTGCAGTTTAGAAGAATGAGAAGTGATCTTATGGAACCATATAAGATCCTGAGGGGCCTTGACAGAGGGAATGCCAGGAGGATGTTTCCTGTTGTGGGGGCCAAGAACTTGAAGGCACAGTTTACAAATAAGGAGCCTCCCTTTTAAGATGGAAGTGAGGAGGAATTTTTCCTCTCAGAGGGATGTCAGTCTGTGGAATTCTCTTCCCCAGAGAGCAGGGGAGGCTGGGTCAATGAATATATTCAAGGCTGAGTTCGACAGATTTTTGATCGACAAGGGAGTCAAGGGTTATGAGGGGCTGACAGGAAAGTGGAGTGGAGACCACAACCAGATCAGCCATGACATTATTGAATGGCGGAGCAGGCTTGAAGGGCCGAATGGCCTACTCATGCTGCTCAGTCCTATGTTACCTAACAATATTAGATACTACCCGGTGTGTTACTGGTCCCCAGGAAGCAGGAGTGTGATGCTGTTATTGGCCAGTTGTAAAGCAGTAGACATTGTTCTGATTGGCCTCTTGCACCCCTCCTCCCCCACTCAAGGGGTAGGAAATGAGGCAGTGTTCCTGTTCCTGATCCCTGTGTATGATGAACGTGAAGCAACATGACTGGAGCTAATGTCCTGAAACCCATTGTGATCTCGGAATGTTTTATACAGACAGTGCAGCCGGAGAGAAACCCCTGAGACACCATTCCCCAGCGAGGGTCCCTCCCTCATGTTCCCCCAGAGAGAGACCCTCACCCGAGTCCCCCCAGCGAGAGACCCTCACCCGAATCCCCCCGCGAGAGACCCTCGCCCGAGTCCCCCCAGCGAGAGACCCTCACCCGAATCCCCCCGCGAGAGACCCTCACCCATATCCCCGCAGCGAGAGACCCTCACCGAATCCCCCCAGCGAGAGACCCTCACATGAGTCCCCCCAGCGAGAGACCCTCACCCGAATCCCCGCAGCGAGAGACCCTCACCCGAGTCCCCCCAGCGAGAGACCCTCACCCGAGTCCCCCCAGCGAGAGACCCTCACATGAGTACCCCCAGCGAGAGACCCTCACCCGAGTCCCCCCAGCGAGAGACCCTCACCCGAATCCCCGCAGCGAGAGACCCTCACCCGAGTCCCCCCAGCGAGAGACCCTCACATGAGTACCCCCAGCGAGAGACTCTCACCCGAATCCCCGCAGCGAGAGACCCTCATCCGAGTCCCCCCAGCGAGAGACCCTCACCCGAGTCCCCCCAGCGAGAGACCCTCACCCGAGTCCCCCCAGCGAGAGACCCTCACCCGAGTCCCCCCAGCGAGAGACCCTCACCCGAGTCCCCCCAGCGAGAGACCCTCACCCGAGTCCCCCCAGCGAGAGACCCTCACCCGAGTCCCCCCAGCGAGAGACCCTCACCCGAGTCCCCCCAGCGAGAGACCCTCACCCGAGTCCCCCCAGCGAGAGACCCTCACCCGAGTCCCCCCAGCGAGAGACCCTCACCCGAGTCCCCCCAGCGAGAGACCCTCACCCGAGTCCCCCCAGCGAGAGACCCTCACCCGAGTCCCCCCAGCGAGAGACCCTCACCCGAGTCCCCCCAGCGAGAGACCCTCACCCGAGTCCCCCCAGCGAGAGACCCTCACCCGAGTCCCCCCAGCGAGAGACCCTCACCCGAGTCCCCCCAGCGAGAGACCCTCACCCGAGTCCCCCCAGCGAGAGACCCTCACCCGAGTCCCCCCAGCGAGAGACCCTCACCCGAGTCCCCCCAGCGAGAGACCCTCACCCGAGTCCCCCCAGCGAGAGACCCTCACCCGAGTCCCCCCAGCGAGAGACCCTCACTCCAATCCCCCCAGCGAGAGACCCTCACCCATATCCCCTCAGCGAGAGACCCTGATCCGAGTCCCCCCAGCGAGAGACCCTCACCCGAGTCCCCCCAGCGAGAGACCCTCACTCCAATCCCCCCAGCGAGAGACCCTCACCCATATCCCCTCAGCGAGAGACCCTCACCCGAGTCCCCCCCAGCGAGAGACCCTCACCCGAGTCCCCCCCAGCGAGGGGAACTTGTGTTAACTGTAAATGTCTCGTACCCAAGTGCAGTTCATTTTGAAATGCTCACTGACCCCTGGTGGACATCACTGTGTACATCCTTTAAGATACGCCTGAACACCAAGCCCTTTGACCAATCTTCAATCACCTTTCCTAATCTCCTAATTTAGCTAAGTGTCAAATAATCGCTCCTTGGGATATTTGACAATATTTTCCAAGAGGGGACTTGACAGGGTGGATGCTGAAAGAATGTTTCCCCTTGTGGGAGAGACTAGAACTAGGAGTCACTGTTTAAAAATAAGGGGGTCTTCCATTTAAGACAGAGATGAGAAGAAATATTTTTCTCTCAAAGGGCTGTAAGTCTTTGGAACTCCCTTCCCCATAGATCGGAGGAGGCAGGGTCACTGAGTATTTTTGAGACGGGGTAGATAAATTCTTGACTAACAAGGCAGTCAAAGGTTATTGAGGTAGGTGGAATGTGTAGTTGAGGCCACAGTCAGATTAGCCATGATCTTATTGAATAGAGGAGCAGACTCGAAGGGTCAAATGCCTACTCCTGCTCCTAATTCATATGTTCACAAATACATAAACGTGCTATATAAATGTAAGGAGTTGTTTGCAGCAGTGAAACAGGCTCCTTGTAACTAGCTCCAGCACTGTGCACTCCCATGCAGTGGACGCTTGTGCTGCAGGCTCCGGGCTCTGGTGCTGGGGGCTCCCGTGCAGCGGGCTCCGGTGCTGCAGGCTCTGAGCTCCAGTACTGCAGGCTCCCGTGCAGCGGGCTCCAGCATGGCAGGCTCCCATGCAGCGGACTCCGGTGCTGCAGGCTCCCGTGCAGCGGGCTCCAGCACTGCAGGCTCCCATGCAGCGGGCTCCGGTGCTGCAGGCTCCCATGCAGCAGGCTCCAGTGCTGCAGACTCCCATGCAGCGGGCTCCGGTGCTGTAGGCTCCCATGCAGCGGGCTCCGGTGCTGCGGACTCTTGTGCTGCAGGCTCCGAGCTCCCGTGCTGCGGGCTCCCGTGCTGCGGGCTCCCGTGCTGCAGGCTCCCACGCTGAGGGCTCATATCGCTGTCCTCAAGATGAAACTCACAGCATTGAAGAGAACTCCTCTTGCACTTGGACTGCAGTCTGCAGTCTCCCCTTCACTCCTCCCCACCCACAATGGCACAAAGACCTCTCCACAGATGTAGCAGCTTCAAACCTGCTTGCTGCAAACTTGGGGTGTTGCTCACCAATCTCGGAGAAGCCTCTTCATACACTTCCATCCAATGAGGGCTGTAAAACACAATCACAGGGGGAAGGGTCAACACTGCACAATGAATAGACAACAATCTGCGGGGAGATACTGTCAATGCTGAAAACTCCCTTTTCACCTTCCCCCCGCCCTGTCCTCTCCTGAAGACAGAGGATCCAGAGGCACAAGCTATCCTCTGCTTACCTTACCCAACACCCCACCTAACATCGCAGTCAGAGAACTTATAGCTCAGGAGGCCATTCAACTCCTCGTGCCTGTGTCAGCTCAGACCATGAGTATCACCCAGCTACTCGAGAGCGAAAGAAACAGGCAAGGTTCACCCTGTCCACACACACATCTTCCAGAAACTCTGGGTACTAGCCTGGTGCCTCTCCCCACTTCCTTAACCGGGATGAGGAGGGAGCTGGGTGGGGTTTACAGAGTAACTGGATTCCCCATGTTACCGGCCCAGCTGAGTATAGAGGTGGGAAGAGTGGGGGGGTGGTCCCATCTTCCACAGGGTCCAGATGGCCACTAAAGTTTGGCTGCTCCAGATTCATGCTCCTCTTGCTTCACTCTCCCCCTCCCCCCCCCACCACCACGCTGCTCATGGTATAGGGGGATTGGCTGAGCACCCCCTTCCTCCATCCCCAAAGGTCCCTTTCTCCCAACCCACCTCTCCCCGAGCGCTCTCGTGCAGCACCCTCCCACTTCCTGGTGCTTCTTTATCTACCCCTGCAGCAAAGCAGCAACAGAGAGCTGGGGGGGGGGGCGCGGGGCGGGGTGGGAGTGAGGCCACAGGTTAGAGCCCAGGTCAGCAGGAACACATTCTGCTCAGCCTGTCGCGCAGGACCCAGCGTCTCCAGCAGAGCTAGCCTGCGAGAGACCCAACACACAGCCTCCCACTGTAACCAGGTGTGTGTGTGCTTACCCTGCATGGAGTGGATGTGCGTGATCCATCGCACAAGCCCAGTTCCTCACAATGGCTGGAGAACGCGGTCTGCTTTCAGCTTCTGCTTCATACCTGCTGACTGTCTTCGAACGCCTGCAATGGGTTAGAAATTAACACAGACACAGAGAGAGAGAAAATAAAGTGGAGAGAGGGAAAGAGAGCAATGGGGGAACATAGAGAGAGAGAAAGGGGGGATGGGAGATGGAAAGGGCAAAAAGACAGGGGGTGACAGTGAGGGAAAAAGAGGGGGAAACAGAGAGAGAAAGAAAAAAGGATGAGAGAAAAAGAAAAAGGAGAGAGAAAGAAAGGCGAGGACAGTGAGATAGAGAGAAAGAGAAAGAGTCAGGTTGGAGAGCACTAAGTGGGGCCTGGCAGACTCTTACAGTTTCACTCTCTTCTCAACCTCTCTCTTCCTCCTTTCAGATTCCAATGCAGCACTCCCTCAGTACTGACCCTCCGACAGTGCGGCACTCCCTCAGTACTGACCCTCCGACAGTGCGGCGCTCCCTCAGTACTGACCCTCTGACAGTGCGGCACTCCCTCAGTACTGACCCTCTGACAGTGCAGCACTCCCTCAGTACTGACCCACCGACAGTGCAGCACTCCCTCAGTACTGACCCTCCGACAGTGCGGCACTCCCTCAGTACTGACCCTCCGACAGTGCAGCGCTCCCTCAGTACTGACCCTCTGACAGTGCAGTAATCGCTCAGTACTGACCCTCCAACAGTGCAGCACTCCCTCAGTACTGACCCTCCGACAGTGCAGCACTCCCTCAGTACTGACCCTCCGACAGTGCCAGGCTCCCTCAGTGATGAGGAGGAGGAACCCTATCTGATCTCCTCCTCTCAATAACCCAGATGAAGTTTGTTATTGTCTTTCCCGCTAACAGTCTGAGATGAGTTAGAAACATGAAGCAGGAATGTGAAGCTATCCATTATCCATTATCCATTTTTCAGGCAGTGCATTGACCCCCAATGAGACAGCTGCTGGCCCAAAAGCACCCTTTGTGAAAACGCACAAGGAATAACGTACGTTACAAACGGTATGAAATTCTCATCATTCTCTTCTTCAGAGTTGCTTTGAAGACTCCATGGTGTTTTAAAATGCTGTCCCTTCATAGCTCTGGAGAGACAGAGGAAGAAGAATTAACCTAGCAGTTTAAGGCATACACAAAGGAGCCAACGAGAGGGAGCAAATGAGAAATAGAGAGTGAAAGAGAGAAGAGAGGGAGCACGAGAGGCAGTGAGGGACCTAAATAGAGAGAGCAAGAGAGTATTGCAGAAAATAGAACCTCGTGTTATGGAAGGTAACATATACATGGATAGAAGATTGGTTGGCTAACAGGAGGCAGAGAGTATGTATAAATGGGTACTTTTCAGGTTGGCAAGATGTAATGAGTGGTGTGCCACAGGGATCAGTGCTGGGACCTCAGCTGTTTAAAGTTTATATGAATGGCCTGGATAAGGGGATGGGATGGTTGCCAAATTTGCTGATGACACAAAGATAGATAGGAAAGTAAGTTGTGAAGAGGACAAAAGTAGGCCACAGAAAGGTACAGACAGGTTAAGTGAGTGGGCAAAGATCTGGCAAATGGAGCATAATGTGGAAAAATGTGAAATTGTCCATTCTGGCAGGAAGAATAAAAGAGAGGCATATTATCGAGATGGTGAGAGATTGCAGAGCTCGGAGGTGCAGAGAGATCTGGGTGTCTTAGTGCATGAATCACAAAATGCTAGTATACAGGTGTAGCACGTAATTAAGAAAGTTAATAAAATGTTATAATTTATTGCGAGGGGATTTGATTACAAAAGTAGCGAGGTTATGCTTCAGTTATACAGAGCACTAGTGAGACCACATCTGGAGAACTGTGTACAGTTTGGTCACCTTATTTAAGGAAGGATGTAAATACATTGGAAGCAGTTCAGAGAAGGTTTACCAGACTAATACCTGGAATGGGTGGGTTGTCTTATGAGGAAAGGTTGGACAGGCTAAGCTTGTATCCGCTGGAGTTTCGAAGAGTGAGAGGCGACTTGATTGAAACATATAAGATCCTGAGGGGTCTTGACAGGGTGGATGTGGAGAAGATGTTTCCTCTTGTGGGAGAATTTAGATCTAGGAGACACTGTTTAAAAATAAGGGGTCGTCCATTTAAAACGGAGATGAGATGAAACATTTTCTCTCAGAGGGTTGTGAGTCTTTGGAACTCTCTTCCTGAAAAGGTGATGGAAGCAGAGTCTCTGAATATTTTTAAGGCAGAGGTGGATAGATTCTTGTAAGCAAAGGGGTGATAGGTTATCGGGGGGTGGGTGGGATGCAGATTTGAGGTTACAATCAGATCAGCTGTGATCTTATTAAATGGCAGTGAGGTTGAGTATCTTGGGCTACAGGAAGATATAAACGGGATGGTCAAATGGGCAGATAAGTGGCAGATGGAATTTAACCCTGAAAAAGTGTGAGGTGATTCACTTTGGAAGGAGTAATTTGACAAGGAAGTATTCAATGAATAGCATGACACTAGGAAGTTCTGAGGAACAAAGGGACCTTGGCGTGTGTGTCCATAGATCTCTGAAAGCAGAGGGGCATGTTAGTGGGGTGGTGAAAAAGGCATATGGGACACTTGCCTTTATCAATCGAGGCATAGATTACAAAAGTAGGGAGGTCATGTTGGAGTTGTATAGAACCTTGGTGAGGCCACAGCTGGAGTACTATGTGCAGTTCTGGTCTCCACATTATAGGAAGGATGTGATTGCACTGGAGGGGGTGCAGAGGAGATTTACCAGGATGTTGCCTGAGATGAAACATTTAAGTTATGAAGAGAGGTTGGATAGACTTGGGTTGTTTTCGTTGGAGTAGAGAAGACTGAGGGGCGACCTGATCGAGGTGTACAAGATTATGAGGGGCATGGACAGGGTGGATAGGGAGCAGCTGTTCCCCTTAGTTGAAGGGTCAGTCACAAAGGGGCATAAGTTCAAGGTGAGGGGCAGGAGGTTTAGGGGGGATGTGAGGAAAAACTTTTTTACCCAGAGGGTGGTGAGGGTCTGGAATGCACTGCCTGGGAGGGTGGTGGAGGCGGGTTGCCTCACATCCTTTAAAAAGTACCTGGATGAGCACTTGGCACGTCATAACATTCAAGGCTATGGGCCAAGTGCTGGTAAATAGGATTCGGTAGGTAGGTCAGGTGTTTCTCACGTGTCGGTGCAGACTCGATGGGCCAAAGGGCCTCTTCTGCACTGTGATTCTGGCAGAGCAGGTTCGAAGGGCCGAATGGCCTACTCCTGGTCAAAAGGCCAGAATTGGAGGAGCGCAGAGATCTTGGAGAGTTGAGGGGCTGGAGAAGGTTACAGAGATAGGGAGGTGTCAGGTCATGTAGGGATTTTGAAAACAAGGATGAGAATTTTAAAATTGAGGCGTTCCTGAACCAGGAGCCAACGTAACCTGCGAGTACAGGGATGGTGGGGTGAATGGGATGGTGTGTGTTTGGCTATGGGAGCAGAATGAGGTTATGGCGATGGTCCTTCAATCACTGTTCTCCATGGCCTGGTATTGTGGTCCTGCAGCAGAGAGAGCCCATGAATGGCCCAGACAACACAGCCCTTTCTCCAGTGCCCGCTGTGTGTGTGGGTGCATTCAGCAACTGAAACTCCCCTGGAGAGAGGAGAGTACCGGCTCAAGATCAGTCAGCCCGCCACCACGCTCACCCCCAAACACACCCTCACCCCCCATCAACCCCCTCACCCTCAATCACACCCTAACCCACAATCACACCCTCACCCCCAATCAACCCCTCACCTCCAATCAACCCCCTCACCCTCAATCACACCCTCACCCCCAATCACACCCTCACCCCCAATCACACCCTCACCCCCAAACACACCCTCACCCCCAATCACACCCTTACCCTCAAACACACCCTCACCCCCAATCAACCCCCTCACCCCCAATCACACCCTCACCCCCAAACACACCCTCACCCCCCTCACCCCCAATCACACCCTCACCCCCAAACACACCCTCACCCCCAAACACACCCTCACCCCCAATCACACCCTTACTCCCAAACATACCCTCACCCCCAATCACACCCTCACCCCCAATCACACCCTCACCCCCAAACACACCCTCACCCCCAATCACCCCCTCACCCCCAATCAACCCCCTCACCCCCCCATCAACCCCCTCACCCCCAAACACACCCTCACCCCCAATCACACCCTCACCCCCAAACACACCCTCACCCCCAATCACCCCCTCACCACCCCATCAACCCCCTCACCCCCCCATCAACCCCCTCACCCCCAAACACAACCTCACCCCCAATCACACCCTCACCCCCAAACACACCCTCACCCCCAATCATCCCCCCTCACCCCCAATCACACCCTCACCCCCAAACACACCGTCACCCCCAATCATCCCCCCTCACCCCCAATCATCCCCCCTCACCCCAATCACACCCTCACCCCCAAACACACCCTCAACCCCAAACACACCCTCACCCCCAATCATCCCCCCTCACCCCAATCACACCCTCACCCTCAATCACACCCTCACCCCCAATCACACCCTCACCCCCAATCATCCCCCCTCACCCCCAATCATTCCCCCTCACCCCCAATCACACCCTCACCCCCAAACACACCCTCACTCCCAATCACACCCTCACCCCTAAACACACCCTCACCCCCAATCATCCCTCCTCACCCCCAATCACACCCTCACCCCCAAACACACCCTCACCCCCAAACACACCCTCACCCCCAATCACACCCTCACCCCCAAACACACCCTCACTCCCAATCACACCCTCACCCCCAAACACACCCTCACCCCCAAACACACCCTCACCCCCAAACACACCCTCACCCCCAATCACACCCTCACCCCCAAACACACCCTCACCCCCAATCACACCCTCACCCCCAATCAACCCCCTCACCCCCAATCAACCCCCTCACCCCCCCATCAACCCCCTCACCCACAAACACACCCTCACCCCCAAACACACCCTCACCCCCAAACACACCCTCACCCCCAATCATCCCCCCTCACCCCCAATCACACCCTCACCCCCAATCAACCCCCTCACCCCCAATCAACACCCTCACCCCCAATCACACCCACTCCCAATCACACCATCACCCCCAATCACACCCTCACTCCCAATCACACCATCACCCCCAAACACAACCTCACCCCCAATCAACCCCCTCACCCTCAATCAACCCCCTCACCCCCAATCACACCCAAACCCCCAATCACACCCTCACCCCAAATCAACCCCCTCACCCCCAATCACACCCTCAACTCCATCAACCCCCTCACCCTCAATCAACCCCCTCACCCCCAATCACACCCTCACCCCCAATCAACCCCCTCACCCCCAATCAACCCCCTCACCCCCAATCAACACCCTCATCCTCAATCAACCCCCTCACCCCCAATCGCACCCTCACCCCCAATCAACCCCCACACCGCAATCACACCCTCACCCCCAATCAACCGCCTCACCCAATCAACCGCCTCACCCCCAATCACACCCTCACCCCCAATCACACCCTCACCCCCATCAACCCCCTCACCCCAATCAACCCCCTCACCCACTATCACGCCCTCATCACCCCCCATTCCCCCATCATCACCCCCCATCCCCCCCCTCATCACCCCCATCCCTCATCCCTCCCCTCATCACCCCCCCATACCCCCTCCTCATCACCACCCCATCCCCCCCCTCATCACCCCCCACCCCCCCATCACCCCCACATCACCCCCCATCCCCCCCCTCATCACCACACATTCCCCCCCCCCATCACCCCCCATCCCCCCCCCCCTCATCACCCCCCATCCCCCCCCTCATCACCCCCCATCCCCCCCCTCATCACCCCCCATTCCCCCCCACCTCACCACCCCCCATCCCCCACCTCATCACCGCCCATCCACCTCTCATCACCCCCCATCCCCCCCATCACCCCCCATCCCCCCCCATGCCCCCCCCCTCATCACCCCCCATTCCACCCCCCTCTCATCACCCCCCATCCCCCCATCATCATCCCCCATCCCCCCCCCTCATCACCCCCCATTCCCCCCCCTCATCACCCCCCATCCCCCCCCTCATCACCCTCATTCCCCCCCATCCCCCCCATTCCACCCCCCCCCTCATCACCCCCCATCCCACCCATTCCCCCCACATCACCCCTCATCCCCCCCCATTCCCCCCCTCATCACCCCCCATCCCCCCATCATCCCCCCTCCCTCATCACCCCCCATCCCCCCTCATCACCCTCCATCACCCCCTCATCACCCCCATCCCCCCCCACTCATCACCCCCCACCCCCCCCTCATCACCCCCCATCCCCCCCTTCCCCCCCTCATCACCACCCATTCCCCCCCCCTCATTACCCCCATCCCGCCCCTCATCACCCCCCATCCCCCCTCATCCCCGCCCCGTCACCCCCCCATCCCCCCCCTCATCACCCCCCATCCCCCCATCATCCCCCCCCCTCATCACCCCCCATCCCCCCTCATCCCGCCCCGTCACCCCCCCCATCCCCCACTCATCATCCCCCCCCCCCTCATCACCCCCCCCCATCCCCCCCTCATCACCCCCCCATCACCCCCCCATCACCCCCCATCCCCCCATCACCCCCCATCCC
Source organism: Cetorhinus maximus (assembly GCF_964194155.1). Taxonomy (NCBI): domain Eukaryota; kingdom Metazoa; phylum Chordata; class Chondrichthyes; order Lamniformes; family Cetorhinidae; genus Cetorhinus; species Cetorhinus maximus. Next base: position 33,885 of record NW_027598866.1, read on the forward strand.
CCCCATCATCCCCCCATCCCCCCATCATCCCCCCCCTCATCACCCCCCATCATCCCCCCCCTCATCACCCCCCATCACCCCCCCCCTCATCACCCCCCATCCCCCCCATTCCCCCCATCACCCCCCATCCCCCCCATTCCCCCCCATCATCCCCCCACATCCCCCCCCTCATCCCCCCCCCATCACCCCCCATCCCCCCCTCATCACCCCCCATCCCCCCCTCATCACCCCCCCATCGCCCCCATCACCCCCCAACCCCCCCTCATCACTCCCCACCCCCCATCACCCCCCCACCCACCCCTCATCACCCCCCCACCCACCCCTCATCACCCCCCATCCCCCCCTCATCACCCCCTCATCACTCCCCACCCCCCACATCACCCCCCATCCCCCCCTCATCACTCCCCATCACCCCCCCACCCCCCCCTCATCACCCCCCCCACCCCACCCTCATCACCCCCCCCACCCCACCCTCATCACCCACCATCCCCCCCTCATCACCCCCCCACCCCCCCATCACTCCCCACCCCCCCCTCATCACCCCCCCCCCACCCCCCCTCATCACCCTCCATCCCCGCTCATCACCCCCCCATCCCCCCCTCATCACCGCCCCCCACCCCCCCCATCACCCCCCCACCCCCCCTCATCACCCCCATCACCCCCCCACCCCCCCTCATCACCCCCCCCATTCCCCCCTCATCACCCCCCATCCCCCCATCACCCCCCCACCCCCCCTCATCACCCCCCATCCCCCCCTCATCACCCCCCATCCCCCCCCAACCCCCCCTCATCACTCCCCACCCCCCCCATCACCCCCCCACCCCCCTCATCACCCCCCATCCCCCCCCCATCACTCCCATCACCCCCCATCCCCCCATCATCACCCCCCCATCACCCCCTCACCCCCCCTCATCACCCCCTCATCACCCCCCACCCCCCCCCTCATCACCCCCCATCCCCCCATCACCCCCCAACCCCCCCCCATCACCCCCCCATCCCCCCCATCACCCCCCCCCAACCCACCCTCATCACTCCCCACCCACCCCATCACCCCCCACCCCCCTCATCACCCCCCCATCACCCACCACCCCCCCTCATCACCCCCCCATCACCCCCCCACCCCCCCTCATCACCCCCCCATCCCCCCCCACCCCCCCCCCATCACCCCCCATCCCCCCCCCACCCCCCCCTCATCACCCCCCCATCCCCCCCTCATCCCCCCCCACCCCCCCATCACTCCCCACCCCCCCATCACTCCCCACCCCCCCCCCTCATCACCCCCCATCCCCCCCATCACCCCCCATCCCCCCCATCACCCCCCCCAACACCCCCTCATCACTCCCCACCCCCCCATCACCCCCATCCCCCCCTCATCACTCCCCACCCCCCCCATCACCCCCCCCACCCCCCCTCATCACCCCCCATCCCCCCCATCACCCCCCCACCCCCCCTCATCACCCCCCCACCCCCCCTCATCACCCCCCCATCCCCCCCCATCACCCCCCCACCCCCCCTCATCACCCCCCATCACCCCCCACCCCCCCTC
>NW_027598867.1:0-35423 GCF_964194155.1 Cetorhinus maximus
TGAATACAGTGCCACTCTGAATGAATGCAGTGTCACTCTGATTGAATTCAGAGCCAATCTGCACAAATGCAGTGCCACTTTGGGGAATACAGTGCCACTCTGATCGAATACAGCGTCACTCTGAATGAATGCAGTCACACTCTGAACAAATGCAGTGTCCACTGAACGAATGCAGTACCAAGCTAAACAAAGACCGTGTCACTCTGAACGATTGCAGTGCCAAACTGAACAAATACAGTGCCACTCTGAACAAATGCAGTGCCACTCTGAATGATTGCAGTGCCACTCTGAATAAATACAGCGTCACTCTGAATGATTGCAGTGACACTCTGAACAAATGCAGTGTCACTCTGAACAAATGCAGTGCCAATCTGAACAAATGCAGTTCCGCTCTGAACAAATGCAGTTCCACTCTGAACATATGCAGTTCTGCTCTGAACAAATGCAGTGCCAATCTGAACAAATACAGTGCCACTCTGAACAAATGCAGTTCCGCTCTGAACAAATGCAGTTCCGCTCTGAACAAATGCAGTTCCACTCTGAACAAATGCAGTTCCGCTCTGAACAAATGCAGTGCCACTCTGAACAAATGCAGTTCCGCTCTGAACGAATGCAGTTCCACTCTGAACAAATGCAGTGCCAATCTGAACAAATGCAGTGCCAATCTGAACAAATGCAGTGCCACTCTGAACAAATGCAGTGCCAATCTGAACAAATGCAGTGCCACACTGAACAAATGCAGTGTTACTCTAAACAAATGCAGTGCCGCTCTGAACAAATGCTGTGCCGCTCTGAACAAATGCAGTGCTGCTCTGAACAAATGCAGTTCTGCTCTGAACAAATGCAGTGCCACTCTGAACAAATGCAGTTCTGCTCTGAACAAATGCAGTGCCAATCTGAACAAATGCAGTTCTGCTCTGAACAAATGCAGTGCCACTCTGAACAAATGCAATGCCACTCTGAACAAATGTAGTGCCACTCTGAACAAATGCAGTGCCAATCTGAACAAATGCAGTGCCACTCTGAACAAATGCAGTGCCACTCTGAATGGATACAGTGCCACTTTGGATGAACACAGTGCCATGCTGAACAAATACAATGCCACTCTGAATGAATAAAGTGTCACTCTGAATGAATGCAGTGTCAATCTGAACAAATGCAATGCCAATCTGGATGAATGCAGTGCCAGTCTTAACAATTACAGTGCCACCCTGAACGAATGCAGTGCCACTCTGAACAAATGCAGTGCCACTCTGAACAAGTGAAGTGCCACTCTGAACGAATGCAGTGCCCATCTGAACAAATTCAGTGCCACTCTGAACAAATGCAGTGCCAATCTGAACAAATGCAGTGCCACTCTGAACGAATGCAGTGCCACTCTGAACAAATGAAGTGCCACTCTGGACAAGTGCAGTGCCACTCTGAACAAATTCAGTGCCACTCTGAACAAATGCAGTGCCAATCTGAACAAATACAGTGCCACCCTGAACGAATGCAGTGCCACTCTGAACAAATGCAGAGCCACTCTGAACAAATGCAGTGCCAATCTGAACAAATACAGTGCCACTCTGAACTGATGCAGTGCCAATCTGAACAAATGCAGTGCCACTCTGAACTGATGCAGTGCCAATCTGAACAAATACAGTGCCACTCTGAACAGATGCAGTACCAAGCTGAAGAAAAACAGTGTCACTCTGAACAAAGACAGTGCCACTCTGAACAAATTCAAAGCCACTCTGAACACATTCAGAACCAATCTGAATGAATACAGTGCCACTGTGAATGAATACAGTGTCACTCTGAATGAATGCAGTGCCAATCTGGATGAATGCAATGCCAGCCTGAACAAATACAGTGCCACTCTGTATCAATAGTGTTTCACTCTGAATGAATGCAGTGCCAATCTGAACAAATGCAGTGCCAATCTGGATGAATGCAGTGCCAGTCTTAACAAATACAGTGCCACCCTGAACGGATGCAGTGCCACTCTGAACGAATACCGTGCCACCCTGAACAAATTCTGAGCCACTCTGAATGAATGCAGTGCCACTCTGAATGCATACAGTGCCACTCTGGGTGAATACAGTGCCACTCTGAACGAATACACTGTCACTCTGAATGAGTACAGTGTCACTCTGAATGAATGCAGTGCCACTCTGGATGAATGCAGTGCCAGTCTTAACGGCTACAGTGCCAATCTGAACAAATGCAGTGCCACTCTGTACTGATGCAGTGACACTCTGAACAAATTCAGTGCCACTCTGACCAAATTCAAAGCCACTCTGAACAAATGCAGTGCCACTCTGAATGAATACAGTGCCACTCTGAACGTATACAGTGTCACTCTGAATGAATGGAGTGCCAATCTGAACAAATGTAGTGCCAATCTGGATGAATACAGTGCCACTGTGAATGAATACAGTGTCACTCTGAATGAATACAGTGCCACTCTGAATGAATACAGTGTCACTCTGAAAGAATGCAGTGCCACTCTGGATGAATGCAGTGCCAGTCTTAACAACTTCAGTGCCACCCTGAACGGATGCAGTGCCACTCTGAATGAATACAGTTTCACTCTGGCTGAATACAGAGCCAATCTGAACAAATGCAGTGCCACTTTGGGGAATACAGTGCCACTCTGAACAAATACAGCGTCACTCTGAATGAATGCAGTCACACTCTGAACAAATGCAGTGTCCACTGAACGAATGCAGTACCAAGCTAAACAAAGACAGTGTCACTATGAACGATTGCAGGGCCAAACTGAACAAATACAGTGCCACTCTGAACAAATGCAGTGCGACTCTGAATGATTGCAGTGCCACTCTGAATAAATACAGCGTCACTCTGAATGAATGCAGTGACACTCTGAACAAATGCAGTGACACTCTGGGTGAATACAGAGCAACTCTGAACGAATATAGCGTCACTCTGAATGAATGCAGTGCCAATATGGATGAATGCAGTGCCAGCTTGAATGAATGCAGTGCCACTCTGAATGAATACAGTGCCACTCTGTATCAATAGTGTTTCTCTCTGTATGAATGCAGTGCCAATTTGAACGAATGCAGTGCCACTCTGAACAAATTCAGTAACACTCAGAATTAATGCATTGCCACTCTGGATGAATGCAGTGCCAGTCTTAACATCTACAGTGCCACACTGAATGAATACAGTGGCACTCTGAATGAATACAGCACCACTCTGACTGAATACAGAGCCAATTTGAACAACTGCAGTGCCACTTTGGGGAATACAGCGCCACTCTGAACGACTACAGCGTCACTCTGAATGAATGCAGTGACACTCTGAACTAATGCAGTGCCACACTGAACGGATGCAGTACCAAGCTTAACAAATACAGTGTCACTCTGAACGAGTGCAGTGCCGCACTGAACAAATACAGAGCCACTCTGAATGATTGCAGTGCTCCTATGAATGATTGAAGTGCCACTCTGAACAAATACAGTGCCACTCTGAACAAATACAGAGCCACTCTGAATGAATGCAGTGCCACTCTGAATGAATACAGTGCCACTCTGAATGAATGCAGTGTCAATCTGAACAAATGCAGTGCCAATCTGAATGAATACAGTGCCACTGTGAATGAATACAGTGCCACTCTGAATGAATGCAGTGCCAATCTGGATGAATGCATTGCCAGCCTGAATGAATGCAGTGCCACTCTGAATGAATGCAGTGCCACTCTGAATGAATACAGTGCCACTCTGAACAAATACAGGATCACTCTGAATGATTGCAGTGGCACTCAGAATGTATACAGTGACAGTCTGAACAAATGCAGTGCCACTCTGAACTGATGTGGTGCCAACGTGAACAAATACAGTGCCAATCTGGATGAATACAGTGCCACTTTGAACAAATAAGTGTCACTATGAATGAACACAGTGCCACTCTGGATGAATGCAGTGCCACTCTGAATGAATACAGTGCCACGCTGTACAAATAGGGATGCACTCTGGATGAATACAGTGCCAATCTGAACGAATGCAGTGCCACTCTAAATGACTATCGTACCACTCTGAATGAATACAGTGCCACTTTGTATGAATTCAGTGCCACCCTGGATGAATGCAGTGCTGATCTAAACAAATACAGTGCCACTCTGAACGAATGCAGTGTACCTCTGAACGTGTACTTTGCCACACTGAATGAGTACAGTTCCACTCTGAACGAGTGCGGTGCCACTCTGAGCAAATTCAGAGCCATTCTGAACAAATGCAGTGCCACTCTGAATGAATACAGTGTCAACTGAATGAATGCAGTGCCAATCTGAGCAAATGCAGTGCCACTTTATATGAATGCATTGCCCCCCAGAATGAATGCAATGCCACTCTGAATGAATGAAGTGCCACTCTGGATGAATGCAGTGCCAGTCTTAACAACTACAGTGCCACCCTGAACGATTGCAGTGCGACCCTGAACGATACTTTGCCACACTGAATGAATACAGTGCCATTCTGAATGAATACAGTGGCACTCTGAACAAATACAGTGCCATTCTGACTGAATGCTGTGCCAATCTAAATGAATGAAGTGCCACTCTGAACGAATGCAGTGCCACTCTGAACGAATAGTTTGCCACACTGAATGAATACAGTGCCATTTTGAACGAATACAGTGGCACTCTGAACAAATACAGTGCCATTCTGAATGAATGCATTGCCAATCTGAAAAAATGCAGTGTTACTTTATATGAATGCATTGCCACCCTGAATGAATGCAGTGCCACTCTGAATGAATAGAGCACCACTATGAACAAATACAGTATCACTCTGAATGAATCCAGTGCCAATCTAAACGAATGCAGTGCCACTCTGGATGAATGCAGTGCCTGTCTTAACAAATACAGTGTCACTCTGAACGAATACAATGCCATTCTGAACAAATTCAGAGCCACTCTGAATGAATGCAGTGCCACTCTGAATGAATACAGTGTCAGTCTGACTGAATACAGAGCCAATCTGAACAAATGCAGTGCCACTCTGGGTGAATACAGTGCCACTCTGAACGAATACAACGTCACTCTTAATGATTGCAGTGCCAATCTGAACAAATACAGTGCCAATCTGGATGAATGCAGTGCCAGTCTTAACAACTACAGTGCCACCCTGAACAAATGCAGTGACGCACTGAACGAATTCAGTGGCACTCAGAATGTATACAGTGACAGTCTGAACAAATGCAATGCCAATCTGAACGAATGCAGTGCCAATCTGAACAAATACAGCGTCACTCTGAACAAATACAGCGTCACTCTGAATGAATGCAGTGACACTCTGAACAAATGCAGTGCCACACTGAACAGATTTACAGCCACTCTGAACAAATTCAGAGCCACTCTGAATGAATGCAATGCCACACTGAACGGATGCAGTACCAAGCTTAACAATTACCGTGCCACTCTGAAAGAATACAGTGCCACTCTGAACAAATACAGTGCCACTCTGAACAAATTCAGAGCCACTCTGAATGAATGCAGTGCCACTCTGAATGAAGGCAGTGTCAGTATGACTGAATACAGAGCCAATTTGAACAAATGCAGTGCCACCTTGGGTGAATACAGTGCCAATCTGAACGAATACAGCGTCACTCTGAATGAATGCAGTGCCAATATGGATGAATGCAATGCAGCTTGAATGAATGCTGTGCCACTCCTAATGAATACAGTGCCACTCTGTATCAATAGTGTTTCTCTCTGCATGAATGCAGTGCCAATTTCAACGAATGCAGTGCCACTCTGAACAAATTCAGTAACACTCAGAATGAATGCATTGCCACTCTGGATGAATGCAGTGCCAGTCTTAACATCTACAGTGCCACACTGAATGAATACAGTGGCACTCTGAACGAATACAGTGGCACTCTGAATGAATACAGCGCCACTCTGACTGAATACAGAGCCAATCTGAACAACTGCAGTGCCACTTTGGGGAATACAGCGCCACACTGAACGACTACAGCGTCACTCTGAATGAATGCAGTGACACTCTGAACTAATGCAGTGCCACACTGAATGGATGCAGTACCAAGCTTAACAAATACAGTGTCACTCTGAACGAGTGCAGTGCCACACTGAACAAATACAGAGCCATTCTGAATGATTGCAGTGTTACTATGAATGATTGCAGTGCCACTCTGAACGAATACAGTGCCACTCTGAACAAATACAGAGCCACTCTGAATGAATGCAGTGCCACTCTGAATGAATACAGTGCCACTCTGAATGAATGCAGTGTCAATCTGAACAAATGCAGTGCCAATCTGAATGAATACAGTGCCACTGTGAATGAATACAGTGTCACTCTGAATGAATGCAGTGCCAATCTGGATGAATGCATTGCCAGCCTGAATGAATGCAGTGCCACTCTGAATGAATACAGTGCCACTCCGAATGAATACAGTGCCACTCTGAACAAATACAGAGCCACTCTGAATGAATGCAGTTTCACTCTGAATGAATGCAGTGTCAACCTGAACAAATGCAGTGCCAATCTGGATGAACACAGTGCCACTGTGAATGAATACAGTGTCACTCTGAATGAATGCAGTGCCAATCTGGATGAATGCATTGCCAGCCTGAATGAATGCAGTGCCACTCTGAATGAATACAGTGCCACTCTGAATGAATACAGTGCCACTCTGAACAAATACAGTATCACTCTGAATGAATGCAGTGACACTCTGAACTAATGCAGTGCCACACTGAACGGATGCAGCACCAAGCTTAACAAATACACAGTCACTCCGAACGAGTGCAGTGCTACTATGAATGATTGCAGTGCCACTCTGAACAAATAAGGTGCCTCTCTGAACAAATACAGAGCCACTCTGAATGAATGCAGTGCCACTCTGAATGAATACAGTGCCACTCTGAATGAATGCAGTGTCAATCTGAACAAATGCAGTGCCTATCTGGATGAATACAGAGCCACTGTGAATGAATACAGTGTCACTCTGAATGAATGCAGTGCCAATCTGGAATTAATGCATTGCCAGCCTGAATGAATGCAATTCCACTCTGAATGAATGCAGTGCCACTCTGAATGAATACAGTGCCACTCTGAACAAATACAGTAACACTCTGAATGAATGCAGTGGCACTCTGAACTGATGTGGTGCCAATGTGAACAAATACAGTGCCAATCTGAAGAAATGCAGTGCCAATCTGGATGAATACAGTGCCACTTTGAACAAATAAGTGTCACTATGAATGAACACAGTGCCACTCTGGATGAATGCAGTGCCACTTTATATGAATGCATTGCCACCCTGAATGAATACAGTGCCACTCTGAATGAATAGAGCGCCACTATGAACAAATACAGTATCACTCTGAATGAATGCAGTGCCAATCTAAATGAATGAAGTGCCACTCTGGATGAATGCAGTGCCAGTCTTAACAACTACAGTACCACCCTGAACGAATGCAGTGCCACTCTGAACGAATACTTTGCCACACTGAATGAATACAGTGCCATTCTGAACGAATACAGTGGCACTCTGAACAAATACAGTGCCATTCTAAATGAATGCAGTGCCAATCTGAACAAATGCAGTGCCACTTTACATGAATGCATTGCCACCCTGAATGAATGCAGTGCCACTCTGAATGAATAGAGCGCCACTATGAACAAATACAGTATCACTCTGAATGAATGCAGTGCCGATCTAAACGAATGCAGTGCCACTCTGGATGAATGCAGTGCCAGTCTTAACAAATACAATGCCACTGTGGGTGAATACAATGCCATTCTGAACAAATTCAGAGCCACTCTGAATGAATGCAGTGCCACTCTGAATGAATACAGTGTCAGTCTGACTGAATACAGAGCCAATCTGAACAAATGCAGTGCCACTCTGGGTGAATACAGTGCCACTCTGAACGAATACAACGTCACTCTTAATGAATGCAGTGCCAATCTGAACAAATACAGTGCCACCCTGAACAAATGCAGTGGCACACTGAACGAATACAGTGGGACTCAGAATGTATACAGTGACAGTCTGAACAAATGCAGTGCCAATCTGAACGAATGCAGTGCCAATCTGAACAAATACAGCGTCACTCTGAACAAATACAGCGTCACTCTGAATGAATGCAGTGACACTCTGAACAAATACAGTGCCACACTGAACAAATTTACAGCCACTCTGAACAAATTCAGAGCCACTCTGAATGAATGCAATGCCACACTGAACGGATGCAGTACCAAGCTTAACAATTACCATGCCACTCTGAAAGAATACAGTGCCACTCTGAATGAATGCAGTGCCACTCTGAATGAATACAGTGCCACTCTGAACAAATACAGTGCCACTCTGAACAAATTCAGAGCCACTCTGAATGAATGCAGTGCCTCTCTGAATGAAGGCAGTGTCAGTATGACTGAATACAGAGCCAATCTGAACAAATGCAGTGCCACCTTGGGTGAATACAGTGCCAATCTGAACGAATACAGTGTCACTCTGAATGAATGCAGGGACACTCTGAACAAATACAGTCTCACTCTGAATGAATGCAGTGTCAATCTGAACAAATGCAGTGCCAATCTGGATGAATGCAGTGCCAGTCTTAACAACTACAGTGCCACCCTGAACGAATGCAGTGACACTCAGAATGTATACAGTGACAGTCTGAACAAATGCAGTGCCACTCTGAACTGATGCATTGCCAAGGTGAACAAATGCAGTGCCAATCTGGATGGATGCAATGCCAATCTGAACAAATACAGTGTCACTCTGAATGAATGCAGTGCCAATCTGAACAAATGCAGTGTCACTCTGAATGAATGCAGCGCCAATCTGATAAAATGCAGTGTCAATCTGGATGAATACAGTGCCACTGTGAATGAATACAGTGTCACTCTGAATGAATGCAGTGCCACTCTGAATGAATACAGTGCCACTCTGAATGAATACAGTGGCACTCTGAATGAATACAGTGCCACTCTCACTGAATTCAGAGCCAATCTGAACAAATGCAGTGCCACTTTGGGGAATACAGTGCCACTCTGAACGAATACAGCGTCACTCTGAATGAATGCAGTCACACTCTGAACAAATGCAGTGCCCAATGAATGGATGCAGTACCAAGCTAAACAAAGACAGTGTCACTCTGAACGAATGCAGTGCCAATATGAACAAATACAGTGCCACTCTGAACAAATGCAGTGCCACTCTGAGCAAATACAGAGCCACTCTGAATGAATGCAGTTTCACTCTGAATGAATGCAGTGTCAATCTGAACAAATGCAGTGCCAATCTGAACAAATGCAGTGCCAATCTGGATGAATACAGTGTCACTCTGAATGAATGCAGTGCCAATCTGGATGAATGCATTGCCAGCCTGAATGAATGCAGTGCCACTCTGAATGAATGCAGTGCCACTCTGAATGAATACAGTGCCACTCTGAACAAATACAGTATCACTCTGAATGAATGCAGTGGCGCTCTGAATGAATACAGTGCCACTCTGAATGAATACAGTGCCACTCTGAATGAATACAGTGTCACACTGACTGAATTCAGAGCCAATTTGAACAAATGCAGTGCCACTTTGGGGAATATAGTGCCACTCTGAACGAATACAGCGTCACTCTGAATGAATGCAGTCACACTCTGAACAAATGCAGTGCCCACTGAACGGATGCATTACCACGCTAAAAAGGACAGTGTCACTCTGAACGAATGCAGTGCCAATCTGAACAAATACAGTGCCACTCTGAACAAATGCAGTGCCACTCTGAATGAACACAGCATCACTCTGAATGAATGCATTGACACGCTGAACAAATGCAGTGCCACTCTGGGTGAATACAGAGCCACTTTGAACAAATACACCGTCACTCTGAATGAATGCAGTGCCAATATGGATGAATGCAATGCCAGCTTGAATGAATGCAGTGCCACTCTGAATGAATACAGTGCCACTCTGTATCAATAGTGTTTCTCTCTGCATGAATGCAGTGCCAATTTGAACGAATGCAGTGCCACTCTGAACAAATTCAGTAACACTCAGAATGAATGCATTGCCACTCTGGATGAACGCAGTGCCAGTCTTAACATCTACAGTGCCACACTGAATGAATACAGTGGCACTCTGAACGAATACAGTGGCACTCTGAATGAATACAGCGCCACTCTGACTGAATACAGAGCCAATCTGAACAACTGCAGTGCCACTTTGGGGAATACAGCGCCACACTGAACGACTACAGCGTCACTCTGAATGAATGCAGTGACACTCTGAACTAATGCAGTGCCACACTGAACAAATACAGAGCCACTCTGAATGATTGCAGTGCTACTATGAATGATTGCAGTGCCACTCTGAACAAATACAGTGCCACTCTGAACAAATACAGAGCCACTCTGAATGAATGCAGTGCCACTCTGAATGAATACAGTGTCAATCTGAACAAATGCAGTGCCAATCTGGATGAATACAGTGCCACTGTGAATGAATACAGTGTCACTCTGAATGAATGCAGTGCCAATCTGGATGAATGCATTGCCAGCCTGAATGAATGCAGTGCCACTCTGAATGAATACAGTGCCACTCTGAATGAATACAGTGCCACTCTGAACAAATACAGGATCACTCTGAATGATTGCAGTGGCACTCAGAATGTATACAGTGACAGTCTGAGCAAATGCAGTGCCACTCTGAACTGATGTGGTGCCAACGTGAACAAATACAGTGCCAATCTGGATGAATACAGTGCCACTTTGAACAAATAAGTGTCACTATGAATGAACACAGTGCCACTCTGGATGAATGCAGTGCCACTCTGAATGAATACAGTGCCACGCTGTACAAATAGGGATGCACTCTGGATGAATACAGTGCCAATCTGAACGAATGCAGTGCCACTCTGGATGAATGCAGTGCCACTCTAAATGACTATCGTACCACTCTGAATGAATACAGTGCCACTTTGAATGAATTCAGTGCCACTCTGGATGAATGCAGTGCCGATCTAAACAAATACAGTGCCACTCTGAACGAATGCAGTGTACCTCTGAACGTATACTTTGCCACACTGAATGAGTACAGTTCCACTCTGAACGAGCGCGGTGCCACTCTGAGCAAATTCAGAGCCATTCTGAACAAATGCAGTGCCACTCTGAATGAATACAGTGCCACTCTGAATGAATACAGTGCCACTCTGAATGAATACAGTGCCACTCTCACTGAATTCAGAGCCAATCTGAACAAATGCAGTGCCACTTTGGGGAATACAGTGCCACTCTGAACGAATACAGCGTCACTCTGAATGAATGCAGTCACACTCTGAACAAATGCAGTGCCCAATGAATGGATGCAGTACCAAGCTAAACAAAGACAGTGTCACTCTGAACGAATGCAGTGCCAATATGAACAAACACAGTGCCACTCTGAACAAATGCAGTGCCACTCTGAGCAAATACAGAGCCACTCTGAATGAATGCAGTTTCACTCTGAATGAATGCAGTGTCAATCTGAACAAATGCAGTGCCAATCTGGATGAATACAGTGCCACTGTGAATGAATACAGTGTCACTCTGAATGAATGCAGTGCCAATCTGGATGAATGCATTGCCAGCCTGAATGAATGCAGTGCCACTCTGAATGAATGCAGTGCCACTCTGAATGAATACAGTGCCACTCTGAACAAATACAGTATCACTCTGAATGAATGCAGTGGCACTCAGAATGTATATATGACAGTCTGAACAAATGCAATGCCACTCTGAACTGATGAGGTCCCAATGTGAACAAATACAGTGCCAATCTGAAGAAATGCAGTGCCAATCTGGATGAATACAGTGCCACTATGAAGAAATAAGTGTCACTATGAATGAACACAGTGCCACTCTGGATGAATGCAGTGCCACTCTGAATGAATACAGTGCCACGCTGTACAAATAGGGATGCACTCTGGATGAATACAGTGCCAATCTGAACGAATGCAGTGCCACTCTGGATGAATGCAGTGCCACTCTAAATGACTATAGTACCACTCTGAATGAATACAGTGCCACTTTGAATGAATTCAGTGCCACTCTGGATGAATGCAGTGCCGATCTAAACAAATACAGTGCCACTCTGAACGAATGCAGTGTACCTCTGAACGTATACTTTGCCACACTGAATGAGTACAGTTCCACTATGAACGAGCGCGGTGCCACTCTGAGCAAATTCAGAGCCATTCTGAACAAATGCAGTGCCATTCTGAATGAATACAGTGTCATCTGAATGAATACAGTGTCAATCTGAGCAAATGCAGTGCCACTTTATATGAGTGCATTGCCCCCCTGAATGAATGCAGTGCCACTCTGAATGAATGAAGTGCCACTCTGGATGAATGCAGTGCCAGTCTTAACAACTACAGTGCCACCCTGAACGAATGCTTCGCTACACTGAATGAATACAGTGCCACACTGAATGAATACAGTGCCAATCTGAACGAATACAGTGGCACTCTGAATGTATACAGTGACAGTCTGAACAAATACAGTGCCACTCTGAACGACTACAGCGTCACTCTGAATGAATGCAGTGACACTCTGAACTAATGCAGTGCCACACTGAACGGATGCAGTACCAAGCTGAACAAATACAGTGTCACTCTGAACGAGTGCAGTGCCACACTGAACAAATACAGAGCCAATCTGAATGATCGCAGTGCTACTATGAAAGATTGCAGTGCCACTCTGAATGAATACAGTGACACTCTGAACGAATGCAGTGCCCACTGAACGGATGCAGTGCCAATCTGAACAAATACAGTGCCACTCTGAACAAATACAGTGCCGCTCTGAACAAATTCAGAGCCACTCTGAATGAATACAGTGTCACTCTGAATGAATGCACTGCCACTCTGAATGAATGCAGTGCCACTCTGAACAAATACAGTATCACTCTGAATGAATGCAGTGGCACTCAGAATGTATACAGTGACAGTCTGAACAAATGCAGTGCCACTCTGAACGGATGTGCTGCCAATGTGAACAAATACAGTGCCAATCTGGATGAATACAGTGCCACTTTGAACAAATAAGTGTCACTATGAATGAACACAGTGCCACTCTGGATGAATACAGTGCCAATCTGAACGAATGCAGTGCCACTCTGGATGAATGCAGTGCCACTCTAAATGACTATAGTACCACTCTGAATGAATACAGTGCCACTTTGTATGAATTCAGTGCCACCCTGGATGAATGCAGTGCCGATCTAAACAAATACAGTGCCACTCTGAACGAATGCAGTGTACCTCTGAACGTGTATTTTGCCACACTGAATGAGTACAGTTCCACTCTGAATGAGTGCAGTGCCACTCTGAGCAAATTCAGAGCCATTCTGAACAAATGCAGTGCCACTCTGAATGTTTGCAGTACCAATCTGAAGAAAAACAGTGCCACTCTGACAAAATCAGAGCCACTCTGAACAAATGTAGTGTCGTTCTGAATGAATACAGTGTAATTCTGAATGAATACAGTGCTACTCTGAATGAATGCAGTGGCACTCAGAATGTATACAGTGACAGTCTGAACAAATGCAGTGCCACTCTGATCTGATGTGGTGCCAATGTGAACAAATACAGTGCCAATCTAAAGAAAAGCAGTGCCAATCTGAATGAATACAGTGCCACTTTGAACAAATCAGTGTCACTATGAATGAACACAGTGCCACTCTGGATGAATGCAGTGGCACTCTGAATGAATACAGTGCCACTCCGAACGAATACAGTGCCACCCTGAATGAATACAGTGCCACGCTGTACAACTAAGGATACACTCTGAATGAATACAATGCCAATCTGAACAAATGCAGTGCCACTTTGGATGAATGCAGTGCCACTCTAAATGACTACAGTACCACTCTGAATGAATGCAGTGCCACTCTGAATGAATGAAGTGCCACTCTGGATGAATGCAGTGCCAGTCTTAACAACTACAGTGCCACCCTGAACGAATACAGTGCCACTCTGAACGAATACTTTGCACACTGAATGAATACAGTGCCACTCTGAACGAATACACTGTCACTCTGAATGAATACAGTGCCACTCTGAAAAATTCAGAGCTACTCTGAATGGATGCAGTACCAATCTGAAGAAAAACAGTGCCACTCTGAACAAAATCAGAGCCACTCTGAACAAATGTAGTGTCGTTCTGAATGAATACAGTGCCACTCTGAACAAATACAGTGTCACTATGAATGAATGCAGTGCCAATCTGAACAACTGCAGTGCCAATCTGGATGAATACAGTGCCACTGTGAATGAATACAGTGTCACTCTGAATGAATACAGTGTCATTCTGAATGAATACAGTGCCACTCTGAATGAATGCAGTGGCACTCAGAATGTATACAGTGACAGTCTGAACAAATGCAGTGCCACTCTGAACTGATGTGGTGCCAATGTGAACAAATACAGTGCCAATCTAAAGAAAAGCAGTGCCAATCTGAATGAATACAGTGCCACTTTGAACAAATCAGTGTCACTATGAATGAACACAGTGCCACTCTGGATGAATGCAGTGGCACTCTGAATGAATACAGTGCCACTTTGAATGAATACAGTGCCACACTGTACAACTAGGGATACACTCTGAATGAATACAATGCCAATCTGAACGAATGCAGTGCCACTTTGGATGAATGCAGTGCCACTCTAAATGACTACAGTACCACTCTGAACGAATACAGTGTCACTCTGAACAAATGCAGTGCCACTCTGAACAAATGCAGTTCCGCTCTGAACAAATGCAGTTCCGCTCTGAACAAATGCAGTTCCGCTCTGAACAAATGCAGCGCCACTCTGAACAAATGCAGTTCCGCTCTGAACAAATGCAGTGCCGCTCTGAACAAATGCAGTTCCGCTCTGAACAAATGCAGTTCTGCTCTGAACAAATGCAGTTCCGCTCTGAACAAATGCAGTGCCACTCTGAACAAATGCAGTTCCGCTCTGAACAAATGCAGTGCCACTCTGAACAAATGCAATGCCACTCTGAACGAATGCAGTTCTGCTCTGAACAAATGCAGTTCCGCTCTGAACAAATGCAGTGCCACTCCGAACAAATGCAGTGCCACTCTGAACGAATGCAGTTCCGCTCTGAACAAATGCAGTTCCGCTCTGAACAAATACAGTGCCAATCTGAACGAATGCAGTTCCGCTCTGAACAAATGCAATGCCAAACTGAACAAATGCAGTGCCACTTTGGATGAATGCAGTGCCACCCTAAATGACTACAGTACCACTCTGAACGAATGCAGTGCCACTCTGAATGAATGAAGTGCCACTCTGGATGAATGCAGTGCCAGTCTTAACAACTACAGTGCCACCCTGAACGAATACAGTGCCACTCTGAACGAATACACTGTCACTCTGAATGAATACAGTGCCACTCTGAAAAATTCAGAGCTACTCTGAATGGATGCAGTACCAATCTGAAGAAAAACAGTGCCACTCTGAACAAAATCAGAGCCACTCTGAACAAATGTAGTGTCGTTCTGAATGAATACAGTGCCACTCTGAACAAATACAGTGTCACTATGAATGAATGCAGTGCCAATCTGAACAACTGCAGTGCCAATCTGGATGAATACAGTGCCACTGTGAATGAATACAGTGTCACTCTGAATGAATACAGTGTCATTCTGAATGAATACAGTGCCACTTTGAATGAATGCAGTGGCACTCAGAATGTATACAGTGACAGTCTGAACAAATGCAGTGCCACTCTGAACTGATGTGGTGCCAATGTGAACAAATACAGTGCCAATCTGAATGAATACAGTGCCACTTTGAACAAATAAGTGTCACTATGAATGAACACAGTGCCACTCTGGATGAATGCAGTGGCACTCTGAATGAATACAGTGGCACTCTGAATGAATACAGTGCCACCCTGAATGAATACAGTGCCACGCTGTACAACTAGGGATACACTCTGAATGAATACAATGCCAATCTGAACGAATGCAGTGCCACTTTGGATGAATGCAGTGCCACTCTAAATGACTACAGTACCACTCTGAATGAATACAGTGTCAGTCTGACTGAATACAGAGCCAATCTGAACAAATGCAGTGCCACTCTGAATGAATACAGTGCCACTCTGAACGAATACAATGTCACTCTGAATGAATGCCGTGCCAATCTGAACAAATACAGTGCCAATCTGGATGAATGCAGTGCCAGTCTGAACAAATACAGTGCCAATCTGGATGAATACAGTGCCACTGTGAATGAATGCCGTGCCAATCTGAACAAATACAGTGCCAATCTGGATGAATGCAGTGCCAATCTAAAGAAATGCAGTGCCAATCTGGATGAATACAGTACCACTTTGAACAAATAAGTGTCACTATGAATGAACACAGTGCCACTCTGGATGAATGCAGTGGCACTCTGAATGAATACAATGCCACTCTGAATGAATACAGTGCCACCCTGGATGAATGCAGTTGCACTCTGAATGAGTACAGTGCCACCCTGAATGAATACAACGTCACTCTGAATGAATGCAGTGACACTCTGAACAAATACAGCCTCACTCTGAAAGAATGCAGTGCCAATCTGAACAAATACAGTGCCAATCTGGATGAATGCAGTGCCAGTCTTAACAACTACAGTCCAACCCTGAACGGATGCAGTGGAAATCTGAACGAATACAGTGGCACTCAGAATGTATACAGTGACAGACTGAACAAATGCAGTGCCACTCTGAACTGATGCAGTGCCAAGGTGAACAAATGCAGTGTCTCTCTGAACGAGTGCAGTGCCAATCTGAACATATACAGTGCCACTCTGAACAAATGCAGTGCCACTCTGAATGAATACAGTGACAATCTGAATGAATGCAGTGCCAATCTGAACAAATGCAGTGCCACTTTTACGAATGCATTGCCCCCCTGAATGAATGCAGTGCCACTCTGAATGAATAGAGTGCCACTATGAACAAATACAGTATCACTCTGAATGAATGCAGTGCCAATCTAAATGAATGAAGTGCCAATCTGAATGAATGCAGTGCCAGTCTTAACAACTACAGTGCCACCCTGAACGAATGCAGTGCCACTTTGAACGAATACTTTGCCACACTGAATGAATACAGAGCCACTCTGAACAAATGCAGTGCCACTCTGAATGAATACAGTGCCACTCTGAATGAATGCAGTGCCAATCTGAATGAATACAGTGCCACTCTGAACGAATGCAGTGCCAATCTGAATGAATACAGTGCCACTCTAGATGAATGCAGTGCCACTCTGAATGAATGCAGTGCCAATCTAAGTGAATGAAGTGCCACTCTGGATGAATGCAGTGCCAGTCTTAACAACTACAGTGCCACCCTGAACGAATGCAGTGCCACTCTGAACGACTACTTTGCCACACTGAATGAATACCGAGCCACTCTGAACAAATGCAGTGCCACTCTGAACAAATACAGTCTCACTCTGAACGAGTGCAGTACCACTCTGAACAAATGCTGTGCCACTTTATATGAATGCATTGCCACCCTGAATGAAGGCAGTGCCACTCTGAATGAATAGAGCGCCACTATGAACAAATACAGTATCACTCTGAATGAATGCAGTGCCAATCTAAACGAATGCAGTGCCACTCTGGATGAATGCAGTGCCAGTCTTAACAAATACAGTGTCACTCTGAACGAATACAATGCCATTCTGAACAAATTCAGAGCCACTCTGAATGAATACAGTGTCAGTCTGACTGAATACAGAGCTATTTTAATGAATGCTGTGCCACTCTGGGTGATTACAGTGCCACTCTGAACGAATACAACGTCACTCTGAATGAATGCAGTGACACTCTGAACAAATACTGTATCACTCTGAAAGAATGCAGTGCGAATCTGGATGAATGCAGTGCCAGTCTTAACAACTACAGTTCCACCCTGAACGAATGCAGTGGCACTCTGAACGAATACAGTGGCACTCAGAATGTTTACAGTGACATTCTGAACAAATGCAGGCCACTCTGAACTGATGCAGTGCCAAGGTGAACAAATGCAGTGTCTCTCTGAACGAGTGCAGTGCCAATCTGAACATATACAGTGCCACTCTGAACAAATTCAGAGCCACTCTGAACAAATGCAGTGCCACTCTGAATGAATACAGTGCCACTCTGAACGAATACAGTGTCACTCTGAATGAATGCAGTGCCAATCTGAACAAATGCAGTGCCAAACTGGATGAATACAGTGCCACTGTGAATGAATACAGTGTCACTCTGAATGAATGCAGGGCCAATCTGAATGAATGCAATGCCAGCCTGAATGAATGCAGTGCCACTCTGGGTGAATACAGTGCCACTCTGTATCAATAGAGTTTCACTCTGAATGAATGCAGTGCCAATCTGAACGAATGCTGTGCCACTCTGGATGAATGCAATGCCACTGTGAATTAATACAGTGCCACTCTGGGTTAATACAGTGCCACTATGAATGAATACACTGTCACTCTGAATGAATGCAGTGACACTCTGAACAAATTCAGAGCTACTCTGAATGGATGCAGTACCAAGCTGAAGAAAAACAGTGTCACTCTGAACAAAAACAGTGCCACTCTGAACAAATGCAGTGCCACTCTGAACAAATTCAGAGCCACTTTGTATTAATGCATTGCCACCCTGAATGAATAGAGCGCCACTATGAACAAATACAGTATCACTCTGAATGAATGCAGTGCCAATCTAAACGAATGCAGTGCCACCCTGAACGAATTCTTTGCCACACTGAATGAATACAGTGCCAATCTGAACGAATACAGTGCCACTCTGAACAAATTCAGAGCCACTCTGAATGAATGCAGTGTCACTCTGACTGAATACTGAGCCAATCTGAACAAATGCAGTCCCAATTTGGTGAATACAGTGCCACTCTGAACAAATACAGCGTCACTCTGAATGAATGCAGTGACACTCTGAACTAATGCAGTGCCACACTGAACGGATGCAGTACCAAGCTTAACAAATACAGTGACACCCTGAACAAATACAGTATCACTCTGAACGAATGCAGTGCCAATCTGAACAAATGCAGTGCGAATCTGGATGAATGCAGTGCCAGTCTTAACAACTACAGTGCCACCCTGAACAAATGCAGTGCCACTCTGAACGAATACAGTGGCACTCAGAATGTATACAGTGACAGTCTGAACAAATGCAGTGCCACTCTGAACTGATGCTTTGCCAAGGTGAACAAATGCAGTGCCACTCTGAACAAATACAGTGCCAATCTGAACAAATACAGTGCCACCCTGAACAAATAGAGTGCCACTCTGAACAAATACAGTGCCACTCTGAAAGAATACTTTGCCACACTGAATGAATACAGCATCACTCTGAATGTATACAGTGACAGTCTGAACAAATGCAGTGCCACTCTGAACTGATGCACTGCCAAGGTGAACAAATACTGTGCCACTCTGAACAAATACAGTGCCACTCTGAAGAAATACAGTGCCACTCTGAATGAATACATTGTCACTCTGACTGAAACAGAGCCAATCTGTACAAATGCAGTGCCATTCTGGGTGAATACAGTGCCACTCTGAACGAATACAGTGCCACTCTGAACGAATACAGCGTCACTCTGAATGAATGCAGTGACACTCTGAACTAATGCAGTGCCACACAGAACGGATGCAGTACCAATCTTAACAAATACAGTGACACTCTGAACAAATACAGTATCACTCTGAACGAATGCAGTGCCACTCTGGATGAATGCAGTGCCAGTCTTAACAACTACAGTGCCAACCTGAACGAATACTTTGCCACACTGAACGAATGCAGTGCCAATCTGAACGAATACAGTGGCACTCAGAATGTATACAGTGCCACTTTGAACAAATGCAGTGCCACTCTGAACGGATGCAGTGCCAAGGTGAACAAATACAGTGCCACTCTGAACAAATACAGTGTCACTCTGACTGAATACTGAGCCAATCTAAACAAATGCAGTGCCACTTTGGGGAATACAGTGCCACTCTGAACAAATACAGCGTCACTCTGAATGAATGCAGTGACACTCTGAACGAATGCAGTGCCACACTGAATGGATGCAGTGCGAATCTGGATGAATGCAGTGCCAGTATTAACAACTACAGTGCCACCCTGAACGGATGCAGTACCAAGCTTAACAAATACAGTATCACTCTGAACGAATGCAGTGCCAATCTGAACAAATGCAGTGCGAATCTGGATGAATGCAGTGCCAGTCTTAACAACTACGGTGCCACCCCAGTGCCACTCTGAACGAATACAGTGGAACTCAGAATGTATACAGTGACAGTCTGAACAAATGCATTGCCACTCTGCACTGATGCAGTGTCAAGGTGAACAAATGCAGTGTCACTCTGAACGAGTACAATGCCAATCTGAACAAATACAGTGCCGCTCTGAACAAATACAGTGCCACTCTGAACAAAGTCAGAGCCACTCTTAATGGATGCAGTGCCACTCTGAACAAATACAGCGTCACTCTGAATGAATGCAGTGCCAATCTAAATGAATACAGTGGCACACTGAACGGATGCAGTACCAAGCTGAAGAAATACAGTGTCACTCTGAATGAGTGCAATGCAACTCTGAATGCATACAGTGCCACTCTGGGTGAATACAGTGCCACTCTGAACGAATACACTGTCACTCTGAATGAATGTAGTGCCAATCTGAAGAAATACAGTGCCAATCTGGATGAATACAGTGACACTCTGAACATATGTAGTGCTACTCTGAACGGATGCAGTACCAAGCTGAAGAAATACAGTGTCACTCTGAACAAAGACAGTGCCACTCTGAGCAAATTCAAAGCCACTCTGAACAAATGCAGTGCCACTGTGAAGAAATTGAAAGCCACTCTGAACAAAGGCAGTGCCACTCTGAATGAATACAGTGCCACTCTGAACGAATACAGTGTCACTCTGAATGAATGCAATGCCAATCTGAAGAAATGCAGTGCCAATATGGATGAATACAGTGCCACTGTGAATGAATACAGTGCCAATCTGAATAAATGCAGTGCCAATCTCGATGAATGCATTGCCACTCTGAACGAATACAGTGTCACTCTGAATGAATGCAGTGCCAATCTGAAGAAATGCTGTGTCAATCTGGATGAATGCAGTGCCACTGTGAATGAATACACTGTCAGTCTGAATGAATGCAGTGCCACTCTGAATGAATGAAGTGCCACTCTGGATGAATGCGGTGCCAGTCTTAACAACTACAGTGCCATCCTGAACGAATGCAGTGCCACTCTGAACAAATACTTTGCCACACTGAATGAATACAGTGCCACGCGGAACGAATACAGTGGCACTCTGAATGTATACAGTGACAGTCTGAACAAATGCAGTGCCACTCTGAACTGATGCAGTGCCAAGTTGAACAAATACTGTGCCACTCTGAACAAATACAGTGCCACTCTGAAGAAATTCAGAGCCACTCTGAATGAATGCAGTGCCACTCTGAATGAATACATTGTCACTCTGACTGAAACAGAGCCAATCTGAACAAATGCAGTGCCATTCTGGGTGAATACAGTGCCACTCTGAACGAATACAATGTTACTCTGAATGAATGCAGTGACACTCTGAACTAATGCAGTGCCACACTGAACGGATGCTGTACCAAGCTTAACAAATACAGTGACACTCTGAATAATACAGTATCACTCTGAACGAATGCAGTGCCACTCTGGATGAATGCAGTGCCAGTCTTAACAACTACAGTGCCACCCCAGTGCCACTCTGAACGAATACAGTGGCACTCAGAATGTATACAGTGACAGTCTGAACAAATGCATTGATACTCTGAACTGATGCAGTGACAAGGTGAACAAATGCAGTGTCACTCTGAACGAGTGCAATGCCAATCTGAACAAATACAGTGCCAATCTGAACAAATTCAGAGCCACTCTTAATGGATGCAATGCCACTCTGAACAAATACAGCGTTACTCTGAATGAATGCAGTGACACTCTGAACTAATGCAGTGCCACTCTGAATGCATACAGTGCCACTCTGGGTGAATACAGTGCCACTCTGAACGAACATACTGTCACTCTGAATGAATGCAGTGCCAATCTGAAGAAATGCAGTGCCAATCTGGATGAATACAGTGACACTCTGAACATATGTAGTGCTACTCTGAACGGATGCAGTACCAAGCTGAAGAAATACAGTGTCACTCTGAGCAAATTCAAAGCCACTCTGAACAAATGCAGTGCCACTCTGAACAAATGCAGTGCCAAGGTGAACAAATACTGTGCCACTCTGAACAAATACTGTGCCACTCTGAACAAATTCAGAGCCACTCTGAATGAATGTAGTGCTACTCTGAATGACTACAGTGTCACTCTGACTGAAACAGAGCCAATCTGAACAAATTCAGTGCCATTCTGGGTGAATACAGTGCCACTCTGAACGAATACACTGTCACTCTGAATGAATGCAGTGACACTCTGAACAAATGTAGTGCTACTCTGAACGGATGCAGTACCAAGCTGAAGAAATACAGTGTCAATCTGAATAAAGACAGTGCCACTCTGAACAAATACAGTGTCACTCTGAATGAGTGCATTGCCACTCTGAATGCATACAGTGCCACTCTGAATGAATACAGTGACACTCTGAACAAATTCAGTGCTACTCTGAACGGATTCAGTACCAAGCTGAGGAAATACAGTGTCACTCTGAACAAAGACAGTGCCAATTCAAAGCCACTCTGAACAAATGCAGTGCCACTGTGAAGAAATTCAGAGCCAATCTGGATGAATACAGTGCCACTGTGAATGAATATAGTGTCACTCTGAATGAATGCAGTGCCAATCTGGATGAATGCAATGCCAGCCTGAATGAATGCAGTGCCACTCTGGGTGAATACAGTGCCATTCTGGGTGAATACAGTGCCACTCTGTATCAATAGTGTTTCACTCTGAATTAATACATTCCCACGCAGAACAAATACAGTGCCACTCTGGATGAATGCAGTGCCTCTCTGAATGAATACTGTGCGACGCTGTACAAATAGGGATTCAATCTGAATGAACACAGTGCCAATCTGAACGAATGCAGTGACACTCTGGATGAATGCAGTGCCTCTATAAATGACTACAGTGCCACTCTGAATGAATACAGTGCCACTTTGAATGAATTCAGTGTCACTTTGAATGAATGCATTGCCAATCTGAATGAATGCAGTGCCACCCTGGATGAATGCGGTGCCGGTCTTAACAAATACAGTGCGACTCTGAATGAATGCTGTGTACCTCTGAACGTATACTTTGTCACACTGAATGAGTACAGTTCCACTCTGAACGAGTACAGTGCCACTCTGAATGAATGCAGTGCTGGTCTTAATAAATGCAGTGCTTCTCTGTACGAATGCAGTGTAACTCTGAACGAATACTTTGCCACACTGAATGAATACAGTGCCACTCTGAAAGGATGCAGTGCCACTCAGAAGAAATGCAGTGCCACACTGAACAGATGCAGTGCCACTCTGAACAGAAAAAGTGTCACTCTGAACAAATTCAGTGCCACTCTGAACAAATGCAGTGTCACTCTGAACTAATGCAGTGCCACTCTGAATGGATGCAGTGCCACTCTGAACTAATGCAGTGCCACACTGAATGGATGCAGTGCCACTCTGAACAGATGCAGTGCCACTCTGAACAGATGCAGTGCCACCCTGAACAAATGCAGTGTCACTCTGGATGAATGCAGTGCCAGTCTTAACAACTACAGTGCCACCATGAACAAATACAGTGCCACTCGGAACGAATACTTTGCTACACCGAATGAATACAGTGGCACTCAGAATGTATACAGTGACAGTCTGAACAAATGCAGTGCCACTCTGGATGAATGCAATGCCTCTCTGAATTAATACATTGCCACTCTGAACAAATACAGTGTCATTCTGAATAAATGCAGTGCAAATCTGAACAAATGCAGTACCCTCTCATGAATGCAGTGCCAGTCTTAACAACTACAATGCCACCCTGAATGAACACAGTGCCACTCTGAAGGAATGCAGTGCCACTCTAGATGAATGCAGTGCCGGTCTTAACAACTGCAGTGCCACCCTGAACGAAGGCAGTGCCACTCTGAATGAATACTTTGCCACTCTGAATGAATAGAGTGCCATTCTGAACGAAAACAGTGGCACCCTCAATGTATACAGTGACAGCCTGAACCAATGCAGTGCCACTGTGAACAAATACATTGCTACTCTGAACAAATTTTGAGCCACTCTGAACAAATGCAGTGCCACTCTGAATGAATACAGTGCCACCCCGAGTGAATACAGTGTCACTCTGACTGAATACAGTGCCAATCTGAACGAATACAGTGTCACACTGAATGAATGCATTGACAGTCTGAACAAATGCAGTGCCACACTGAATGGATGCAATACCAAGCTGAACAAATACCATGTCACTCTGAACGAGTGCAGTGCCACTTTTAATCAATACATTGCCAATCTGGGTGAATACAGTGCCACTCTGAACGAATATAGTGTCACTCTGAATGAATGCAGTGACACTCTGAACAAATACAGTGTTACTCTGAAAGGATGCAGTACCAAGCTGAAGGAATACAATGTCACTCTGAGCAAAGACATTGGAACTCTGAACAAATTCAGAGCCACTCTGAAGAAATGTAGTGCCACTCTGAATGAATATAGTGCCAGTCTGCATGAATACAGTGTCAATCTGAACAAATGCAGTGCCACTCTGGATGAATACAGTGCCAATCTGAATGAATACAGTGTTACTCTGAATGAATGCAGTGCCACTCTGAATGAATACAGTGCCACTCTGTACGAATAGGGATTCACTCTGAATGAACGCAGTGCCAATCTGAACGAATGCAGTACCACTCTGGATGAATGCAGAGCCACTCTGCATGAATACAGTGCCACTTTTAATGAATACAGTGCCACTCTGGATGCATGCAGTGCCGGTCTTAACAAATACAGTGCCACTCTGAGTGAATGCAGTGTAAATCTGAACGAATACTTTGCCACACTGAATGAACACAGTGCCACTCTGGATGAATGTAATGCCACTCTGAATGAACGCAGTGCCACTCTGAATGAATACAGTGCCACTCTGAATGAATACAGTGCCACTCTGAATGAACGCAGTGCCACTCTGAATGAATACAGTGCCACTCTGAATGAATACAGTGCCACTCTGAATGAACACAGTGCCACTCTGAATGAATACAGTGCCACTCTGAATGAATACAGTGCCACACTGTACGAATAGGGATTCACTCTGAATGAACACAGTGCCAATCTGAACGAATGCAATGCCACTCTGAATGAATGCAGTGCCACTCTGGATGAATGCAATGCCACTCTGGATGAATGCAGAGCCACTCTAAATGACTACAGTGCCACTCTGAATGAATACAGTGCCACTTTGAATAAATTCAGTGTCACTTTGAATGAATGTATTGCCAATCTAAACGAATGCAGTGCCACCCTGGAAGAATGCAGTGCTGGTCTTAACAAATACAGTGCAACTCTGAATAAATGCATTGTACCTCTGAACGTATACTTTGCCACACTGAATGAGTACAGTTCCACTCTGAACAAATACAGTGCCAATCTGAACAAATCCAGAGCCATTCTGAATGAATAAATTGTCATTCTGAATGAATGCAGTGCCAAACTGAATGAATGCAGTGCTACTCTGGGTGCACACAGTGCCACTCTGAATGAATACAGTGTCACTCTGAATGAATGCAGTGCCAATATGAACGAATGCAATGCCACCCTGAATGAATACAGTATCACACTAAATGAATAGAGTGCCAATCTGAAAGAATGCAGTGCCACTCTGGATGAATGCAGTGCCAGTCTTAACAACTACAGTGCCACCATGAACGAATGCAGTGCCATTCTGAACGAATACAGTGGCACTCTGGACGAATGTAATGCCTCTCTGAATGAATACAGTGCCACTATGAACAAATACAGTGTCATTCTGAATAAATGCAGTGCAAATCTGAACGAATGCAGTGCCACTCTGAATGAATACTTTGCCACACTGAATGAATAGAGTGCCACTCTGAACGAACACAGTGGTACCCTCAAGGTATACAGTGACAGCCTAAACCAATGCAGTGCCACTCTGAACGCATGCAGTGCCACTCTGAAGAAATACAGTGCCACTCTGAACAAATTTTGAGCCACTCTGAACAAATGCAATGCCACTCTGAATGAATACAGTGCTAATCTGAACAAACGCATTGCCACTCTGGATGAATACAGTGCCACTTTGAACAAATAAGTGTCACTATGAATGGACACAGTGCCACTCTGGATGAATGCAGTGCCGGTCTTAACAAATACAGTGCCACTCTGAGTGAATGCCGTTTAAATCTGAACAAATACTTTGCCACACTGTATGAACACAGTGCCACTCTGGATGAATGCAATGCCACTCTGAATGAATACAGTGCCACTCTGAATGAATACAGTGGCACTCTGAACGAATACAGTGCCACGCTGTACGAATAGGGATTCACTCTGAATGAATACAATGCCACTCTGAACGAATGCAGTGCCACTCTGGATGAATGCAGAGCCACTCTGGATGAATACAGTGCCGCTCTGAATGAATACAGTGCCACTCTGGATGAATCCAGTGCCGGTCTTAACAAATACAGTGCCACTGAGTGAATGCAGTGTAACTCTGAACGAATACTTTGCCACACTGAATGAACACAGTGCCACTCTGAATGAATACAGTGCCACTCTGAAAGGATGCAGTGCCACTCAGAAGAAATGCAGTGCCACTCTGAACAGATGCAGTGCCACTCTGAACAAATTCAGTGCCACTCTGAACAGATGCAGTGCCACTCGGAATGAATACAGTGCCACTCTGAACAAATACAGTGTTGTGTTGAAGGAATGCAGTGCCAATCTTTATTCGGTGCCACTCTGAATGAATGCAGTGCTGGTCTTAATAAATGCAGTGCTTCTCTGTACGAATGCAGTGTAACTCTGAACGAATACTTTGCCACACTGAATGAATACAGTGCCACTCTGAAAGGATGCAGTGCCACTCAGAAGAAATGCAGTGCCACACTGAACAGATGCAGTGCCACTCTGAACAGAAAAAGTGTCACTCTGAACAAATTCAGTGCCATTCTGAACAAATGCAGTGTCACTCTGAACTAATGCAGTGCCACACTGAATGGATGCAGTGCCACTCTGAACAGATGCAGTGCCACTCTGAACAGATGCAGTGCCACCCTGAACGAATGCAGTGTCACTCTGAACTAATGCAGTGCCACTCTGAACTAATGCAGTGCCACTCTGAATGGATGCAGTGCCACTCTGAACAGATGCAGTGCCACACTGAACTAATGCAGTGCCACTCTGAATGGATGCAGTGTCACTCTGAACGAATGCAGTGCCACTCTGAACTAATGCAGTGCCACACTGAATGGATGCAGTGCCACTCTGAACAGATGCAGTGCCACCCTAAACAAATGCAGTGTCACTCTGAATGAATGCAGTGCCACGCTGTACGAATAGGGATTCATTCTGAATGAATACAGTGCCACTCTGAACGAATGCAATGCCACTCTGAATGAATACTGTGCCAATCTGAACAGACAAAGTGCCACTCTGAGCAGATGCAGTGCCACTCAGAGGAAATGCAGTGCCACTCTGAATGGATGCAGTGCCACACTGAACAGATGCAGTGCCACTCTGAACAGAAAAAATTCCACTCTGAACAAATTCAGTGCCACTCTGAACAAATGCAGTGTCACTCTGAACTAATGCAGTGCCACTCTGAATGGATGCAGTGCCACTCTGAACTAATGCAGTGCCACATTGAATGGATGCAGTGCCACTCTGAACAGATGCAGTGCCACTCTGAACAGATGCAGTGCCACCCTGAACAAATGCAGTGTCACTCTGAACTAATGCAGTGCCACTCTGAACAGAAGAAGTGCCACTCTGAACAAATTCAGTGCCACTCTGAACAGATGCAGTGCCACTCTGAATTAATACAGTGCCACTCTGAACAAATACAGTGTCGTGTTGAAGGAATGCAGTGCCAATCTTTATTCGGTGCCACTCTGAATGAATGCAGTGCCGGTCTTAATAAATACAGTGCTTCTCTGTATGAATGCAGTGTAACTCTGAACGAATACTTTGCCACACTGAATGAATACAGTGCCACTCTGACCGAATGCAATGCCACTCTGAATGAAAACTGTGCCACTCTGAACGAATGCAATGCCACTCTGAATGAAAACAGTGCCACTCTGAACGAATGCAATGCCACTCTGAATGAAAACAGTGTCACTCTGAACAAATGCAGTGCCACTCTGAATGGATGCAGTGCCACTCTGAACTAATGCAGTGCCACACTGAATGGATGCAGTGCCACTCTGAACAGATGCAGTGCCACTCTGAACAGATGCAGTGCCACCCTGAACAAATGCAGTGTCACTCTGAACTAATGCAGTGCCACATTGAATGGATGCAGTGCCACTCTGAACAGATGCAGTGCCACTCTGAACAGATGCAGTGCCACCCTGAACAAATGCAGTGTCACTCTGAACTAATGCAGTGCCACTCTGAACAGAAGAAGTGCCACTCTGAACAAATTCAGTGCCACTCTGAACAGATGCAGTGCCACTCTGAATTAATACAGTGCCACTCTGAACAAATACAGTGTCGTGTTGAAGGAATGCAGTGCCAATCTTTATTCGGTGCCACTCTGAATGAATGCAGTGCCGGTCTTAATAAATACAGTGCTTCTCTGTATGAATGCAGTGTAACTCTGAACGAATACTTTGCCACACTGAATGAATACAGTGCCACTCTGACCGAATGCAATGCCACTCTGAATGAAAACTGTGCCACTCTGAACGAATGCAATGCCACTCTGAATGAAAACAGTGCCACTCTGAACGAATGCAATGCCACTCTGAATGAAAACAGTGCCAATCTGAACAGACGAAGTGCCACTCTGAACGGATGCAGTGCCACTCTGAACAAATTCAGTGCCACTCTGAACAAATGCAGTGTCACTCTGAACAAATGCAGTGCCACTCTGAATGGATGCAGTGCCACTCTGAACTAATGCAGTGCCACACTGAATGGATGCAGTGCCACTCTGAACAGATGCAGTGCCACTCTGAACAGATGCAGTGCCACCCTGAACAAATGCAGTGTCACTCTGAACTAATGCAGTGCCACACTGAACTAATGCAGTGCCACACTGAATGGATGCAGTGCCACTCTGAACAGATGAAGTGCCACTCTGAATAGATGCAGTGCCACCCTGAACAAATGCAGTGTCACTCTGAATGAATGCAGTGCCTCTCTGAACAAATGCAGTGCCAACCTAAATGAATACAGTGCCACTTTGAACAAATGCAGTGTCACTCTGAATGGATGCAGTGCCACTCTGAACAGATGCAGTGCCACCCTGAACGAATGCAGTGCCACTCTGAATGAATGCAGTGCCACTCTGAACAAATGCAGGTGCCAACCTAAATGAATACAGTGCCACTTTGAACAAATACAGTGTCACTCTGAATGAATGCATTGCCACCCTGAATGAATACAGTATCACTCTGAATGAATGCAGTGCCAATCTGAATGAGTAATGTGTCACTCTGAATGAATACATTGCCACCCTGAAGGAATACAGTGTCACTCTGAATGAATTCAATGCCACTCTTAATGAATGCAGTGCCACTCTGGATGAATGCTTTGCCGGTCTTAACAAGTATAGTGCCGGACTGTACAAGTGCAGTGCAACTCTGAATGAATACTTTACTACGCTGAACAAATACAGTGCCACTCTGAACGAATGCAGTGCCATTCTGAATGAATACAGGGCCACTCTGAACGAATACATTGGCACTCTGAACGAGTGCAGTGCTGCTCTGAATGAATACAGTGTCACTCTGAATGAAAGCATTGCAACTCTGAATGAATACAGTGTCACTCTTAACGGATGCAGTTTCACTCTGAACGGATGCAGTGCCACTCTGAACGGATGCAGTGCCACTCTGAACGGATGCAGTGCCACTCTGAACAAATACAGTGCGACTCTGAAAGGATGCGGTGCAATCTGAATGAAAGCATTGTCACTCTGAATGGATGCAGTGCCACTCTGGACAGATGCAGTGCCACTCTGATTGAATGCAGAGCCACTCTGGATGAGTGCAGTGCCAGTCTTAACAAATACAATACCACTCTGAACAAGTGCAGTGCCAATCTGAATGAATGCAATGCCACTCTGAAAAGGTGCAGTGCAATCTGAATAAAAGCATTGTCACTCTGAACAGATGCAGAGCCACTCTGACTGGATGCAGTGCCACTCTGGATGAATGCAATGCCACTCTGGATGAATGCAGTGCCGGTCTTAACAAATACAGTGCCACTCTGAACAAATGCAGTGCCACTCTGAATAAATGCAGTGCCAATCTGAATGAATGCAGTGCCAACCTAAATGAATACAGTGCCACTCTGGACAAATACAGTGTCGCATTGAAGGAATGCAGTGCCAATCTGTATTCGGTGCCACTCTGAATGAATGCAGGGGCGGTCTTAATAAATACAGTGCCTCTCTGTACAAATGCAGTGTAACTCTGGAAGAATACTTTGCCACACTGAATGAATACAGTGCCACTCTG
The DNA here is from genome assembly GCF_964194155.1 of Cetorhinus maximus. NCBI lineage: Eukaryota > Metazoa > Chordata > Chondrichthyes > Lamniformes > Cetorhinidae > Cetorhinus > Cetorhinus maximus. The sequence continues at coordinate 30,734 of NW_027598867.1, forward strand.
AACGGATGCAGTGCTACTCTGAAGAAATGCAGTGCCACTCTGAATGAATATAGTGCCACTCTGAACGAATGCAGTGCCACTCTGAATGAATACAGTGCCACTCTGAATGAAAACAGTGCCACTCAGAATTCGATGCAATGCCAATCTGAATGATTGCAGTGCCAATCTAAATTAATACAGTGCCACTTTGAACAAATACAGTGTCACTCTGAATGCATACAGTGCCACTCCGAACAAATACAGCGTGACATTGAAGGAATGCAGTGCAAATCTGAACGAATACAGTGCCACTCTGGATTAATGTCGTGCCGGTCTTAATAAATACAGTGCCTCTCTGTACGAATGCATTGTAACTCTGAAAGAATACATTGCTACTCTGAATGAATGCAGTGCCACTCTGTATGAATGCAGTGCCACTCTGAACAGATGCAGTGCCACTCTGAACAAATGCAGTGCCAATCTGAACAAATGCAGTGCCACTCTGAATGGATGCAGTGCCACTCTGAACGAATGCAGTGTTACTCTGAATGAATACAGTGCCACTCAGAATGAACGCAGTGCCACTCTGAACGAATGCAATGCCACTTTGAATGAAAGCAGTGGAACTCGGTATGAATGCAGTGCCAATCTGAACAGACGCAGTGCCACTCTGAACAGATGCAGTGCCACTCTGAACAAATGCAGTGCCACTCTGAATGGATGCAGTGCCACTCTGAACATATGCAGAGACACTCTGGACAAATTCTGTGCAACTCTGAACAAAAGCATTGACACTCTGAATAAATTCAGTGCCCCTCTTAACGAAAGCAGTGCCACTCTGAAAGGCTGCAGTGCCAATCTGAACAAATGCAGTGCCACTCTGAATGAATGCAGTGCCACTCTGAACGAAAACAGTGTCACTCTGAATGAATACAGTGCCACTCTGGATGATTACAGTGCCACTTAGAATTCGATGCAATGCCAATCTGAACGATTGCAGTGCCAATCTAAATTAATACAGTGCCACTTTGAACAAATACAGTGTCACTCTGAATGAATACAGTGCCACTCTGGATGATTACAGTGCCACTCATAATTCGATGCAATGCCAATCTGAGCGAATGCAGTGCCACTCTGAATGAATACAGTGCCACTCTGAATGAAAACAGTGCCACTCAGAATGGATGCAGTGCCAATCTGAACGATTGCAGTGCCAATCTAAGTGAATACAGTGCCAAATTGAACAAATACAGTGTCACTCTGAATGCATACGGTGTCACTCTGAACAAATACAGTGTGACGTTGAAGGAATGCAGTGCAAATCTGAACGAATACAGTGCCACTCTGGATTAATGCAGTGCAGGTCTTAATAATTACAGTGCCGCTCTGTACGAATGCATTGTAACTCTGAAAAAATACATTGCTACTCTGAATGAATGCAGTGCCACTCTGTATGAATGCAGTGCCACTCTGAACAGATGCAGTGCCACTCTGAACAAATGCAGTGCCAATCTGAACAAATGCAGTGCCACTCTGAATGGATGCAGTGCCACTCTGAACGAATGCAGTGCTACTCTGAATGAATACAGTGCCACTCAGAATGAACGCAGTGCCACTCTGAACGAATGCAATGCCACTTTGAATGAAAGCAGTGGAACTCGGTATGAATGCAGTGCCAATCTGAACAGACGCAGTGCCACTCTGAACAGATGCAGTGCCAATCTGAACAAATGCAGTGCCGCTCTGAATGGATGCAGTGCCACTCTGAACATATGCAGAGCCACGCTGGACAAATTCTGTGCAACTCTGAACAAAAGCATTGACACTCTGAATAAATTCAGTGCCCCTCTTAACGAAAGCAGTGCCACTCTGAAAGGCTGCAGTGCCAATCTGAACAAATGCAGTGCCACTCTGAATGAATACAGTGCCACTCTGAACGAATACAGTGCCAATCTGAATGAATGCAGTGCCACTCTGAAAAGATGCATTACAATCTGAACGGATGCAGTGCCCGTCTGAATGAATACAGCGTCGCTCTGAACGAATACAGCGTCACTCTGAACGAATACAGTGTCACTCTGAATGAATACAGTGCCACTCTGAACGAATACAGTGCCACTTTGAATGAATACAGTGTCACTCTGAATGAATACAGTGTCACTCTGAATGAAAACAGTGCCCCTCTGAATGAATACAGTGTCACTCTGAATGAATACAGTGTCACTCTGACTGAATAAAGTGTCAATCTGAATGAATACATTGTCACTCTGAATGAATACAGAGCCACTCTGAAAAGATGCAGTACAATCTGAACAGATGCTGTGCCCCTCTGAATGAATATAGTGTCACTCTGAATGAATACAGTGTCACTCTGAATGAATACAGTGTCACTCTGAATGAATACAGTGCCACTCTGAACGAATACAGTGCCACTTTGAATGAATACAGTGTCACTCTGAATGAATACAGTGTCACTCTGAATGAAAACAGTGCCCCTCTGAATGAATACAGTGTCACTCTGAATGAATACAGTGTCACTCTGAATGAATACAGTGTCACTCTGAATGAATACAGTGCCACTCTGAATGAATACAGTGCCACTCTGAATGAATACAGTGTCACTCTGAATGAATACAGTGTCACTCTGAATGAAAACAGTATCCCTCTGAATGAATACAGTGTCACACTGAATGAATACAGTGCAACTCTGAATGAATACAGTGTCACTCTGAATGAATACCGTGTCACTCTGAATGAATACATTGTCACTCTGAATGAATACAGAGCCACTCTGAAAAGATGCAGTACAATCTGAACGAATGCAGTGCCGGTCTAAATAAATACTGTGCCTCTCTGAACGAATGCAGTGTAACTCTGAACGAATGCAGTGCTACTCTGAATGAATACAGTGCAACTTGACCCCCCCCAAACGTAAACAACACTCTAACCCGCACTCCACACATAAACAACACTCTAACCCCCCCACACACATAAACAACACTCTAACCCCCCCACACACATAAACAACACTCTAACCCCCCCACACATAAACAACACTCTAACCCCCCCCACACATAAACAACACTCTAACCCCCCCCATACATAAACAACACTCTAACCCCCCCACACACATAAACAACACTCTAACCGCTACCCACACATAAACAACACTCTAACCCCCCCACACACATAAACAACACTCTAACCCCCCCACACATAAACAACACTCTAACCGCCCCACACACATAAACAAAACTCTAACCCCCCCCACACATAAACAACACCCTAACCCCCCCACACATAAACAACACTCTAACCCCACCACACATAAACAACACTCTAACCCCCCCACACATAAACAACACTCTAACCCCTCCACACATAAACAACACACAAACCCCCCCCACACACACTAAACAACACTCTAACCTCCCCACACATAACAACACTCAACCCCCCCCCAACACACATAAAAACACTCAACCCCCCCCACACATAAACAACACTCTAACCCCCCCACACACATAAACAACACTCTAAACCCCCCACACACATAAACAACACTCTAAACCCCCCCACACACATAAACAACACACACACAACACACACATAAACAACACTCTAACCAAACCCACACACATAAACAACACTCTAACCAAACCCACACACATAAACAACACTCTAACCAAACCACACACATAAACAACACTCTTACCAAACCCACACACATAAACAACACTCTAACCAAACCCACACACATAAACAACACTCTAAACCCCACACACATAAACAACACTCTAACCCCCCCCACACACATAAACAACACTCTAACCAAACCCCACACACATAAACAACACTCTAACCCCCCCACACACATAAACAACACTCTAACCCCACACACATAAACAACACTCAAACCACCCCACACACATAAACAACACTCTAACCCCCACACACATAAACAACACTCTAACCCCCCCACACACATAAACAACACTCTAACCCCCCCCCACACATAAACAACACTCTAACCCCCCCACACATAAACAACACTCTAACCCCCCACACACATAAACAACACTCTAACCCCCCCACACACATAAACAACACTCTAACCCCCCACACACATAAACAACACTCTAACCCCCCCACACACATAAACAACACTCTAACCCCCCCCACACATAAACAACACTCTAACCCCCCACACACATAAACAACACTCTAACCCCCACACACATAAACAACACTCTAACCCCCCCCACACACATAAACAACACTCTAACCCCCCCACACATAAACAACACTCTAACCCCCCCCACACACATAAACAACACTCTAACCCCCCCACACATAAACAACACTCTAACCCCCCACACACATAAACAACACTCTAACCCCCCACACACATAAACAACACTCTAACCCCCCCCCACACACATAAACAACACTCTAACCCCCCCCACACACATAAACAACACTCTAACCTCCCCAACACATAAACAACACTCTAACCCCCCCCCAACACACATAAACAACACCCTAACCTCCCCACACATAAACAACACTCTAACCCCCCCCCCCACACACATAAACAACACTCTAACCTCCCCACACATAAACAACACTCTAACCCCCCCCCCCACACACATAAACAACACTCTAACCCCCCCACACACATAAACAACACTCTAACCCCCCCCACACACAT
>NW_027598868.1:5000-35410 GCF_964194155.1 Cetorhinus maximus
GCTCGGTGTGTAACCGGGCTCGGTATGTAACCGGGCTCGGTATGTAATCGGTTTTGGGAGGTAACCGGGCCGGGTATGTAACCACGCTCGGTGTGTAACCGGGCTGGGTATGTAACCACGCTCGGTGTGTAACCGGGCTGGGTATGTAACCACGCTCGGTGTGTAACCGGGCTCGGTATGTAACCGGGCTCGGTATGTAACCGGGCTCGGTATGTAACCGGGCTGGGTGTGTAACCGGGCTCGGTGTGTAACCGGGCTCGGTGTGTAACCACGCTCGGTGTGTAACCGGGCTCGGTGTGTAACCGGGCCGGGTATGTAACCACGCTCGGTATGTAACCGGGTTCGGTATGTAACCGGGCTCGGTATGTAACCGGGTTCGGTATGTAACCGGGTTCGGTATGTAACCGGGCTCGGTATGTAACCGAGTTCGGTATGTAACCACGCTCGGTATGTAACCGGGTTCGGTATGTAACAGGGTTCGGTATGTAACCGGGCTCGGTATGTAACCGAGTTCGGTATGTAACCGGGCTCGGTATGTAACCAGGCTCGGTATGTAACCGGGTTCGGTATGTAACCGGGCTCGGTATGTGACCGGGCTCGGTATGTAATCAGGCTCGGTATATAACCAGGCTCAGTATGTAACCGGGATCGGTGTGTAACCAGTCTCGGTGTGTAACCGGGCTCGGTATGTAACCACGCTCGGTATGTAACCGGGCTCGGTGCGTAACCGGGATCGGTATGTAACCACGCTCGGTGTGTAACCGGGCTCGGTGTGTAACCACGCTCGGTGTGTAACCGGGCTCGGTGTGTAACCACGCTCGGTATGTAACCGGGCTCGGTGCGTAACCGGGATCGGTATGTAACCACGCTCGGTGTGTAACCGGGCTCGGTGTGTAACCACGCTCGGTGTGTAACCACGCTCGGTGTGTAACCGGGCTCGGTATGTAACCACGCTCGGTATGTAACCAGGCTGGGTGTGTAACCGGGCTCGGTGTGTAACCGGGCTCGGTGTGTAACCGGGCTCGGTATGTAACCAGGCTCGGTATGTAACCACGCTCGGTGTGTAACCGGGCTCGGTATGTAACCGGGCTGGGTATGTAACCGGTTTCGGGAGGTAACTGGGCCGGGTATGTAACCACGCTCGGTATGTAACCGGGCTCGGTATGTAACCGGGCCGGGTATGTAACCACGCTCGGTATGTAACCAGGCTCGGTGTGTAACCGGGATTGGTATGTAACCACGCTCGGTATGTAACCGGGTTCGGTATGTAACCGGGCTCGGTATGTAACCGGGTTCGGTATGTAACCGGGTTCGGTATGTAACCTGGCTCGGTATGTAACCGTGCTCGGTATGTAACCGAGTTCGGTATGTAACCACGCTCGGTATGTAACCGGGTTCGGTATGTAACCGGGTTCGGTATGTAACCTGGCTCGGTATGTAACGGGGCTCGGTATGTAACCGAGTTCGGTATGTAACCGGGTTCGGTATGTAACCGGGTTCGGTATGTAACCGGGCTCGGTATGTAACCGGGTTCGGTATGTAACCGGGCTCGGTATGTAACCGGGCTCGGTATGTAACCGGGTTCGGTATGTAACCGGGCTCGGTATGTAACCGGGCTCGGTATGTAACCGGGTTCGGTATGTAACCGGGCTCGGTATGTGACCGGGCTCGGTATGTAATCAGGCTCGGTATATAACCAGGCTCAGTATGTAACCGGGATCGGTGTGTAACCAGTCGCGGTGTGTAACCGGGCTCGGTATGTAACCACGCTCGGTATGTAACCGGGCTCGGTGCGTAACCGGGATCGGTATGTAACCACGCTCGGTGTGTAACCGGGCTCGGTATGTAACCGGGCTCGGTATGTAACCACGCTCGGTGTGTAACCGGGCTCGGTATGTAACCACGCTTGGTGTGTAACCGGGCTCGGTATGTAACCGGGTTCGGTGTGTAACCGTGCTCGGTATGTAACCGGTTTCGGGATGTAACCAGGCTCGGTGTGTAACCACGCTCGGTATGTAACCGGGCTCGGTATGTAACCGGGCTCGGTATGTAACCGGGCTCGGTATGTAACCGGGTTCGGTATGTAACCGGGCTCGGTATGTAACCGGGCTCGGTATGTAACCGGGTTCGGTGTGTAACCGGGCTCGGTATGTAACCGGTTTCGGGATGTAACCAGGCTCGGTGTGTAACCACGCTCGGTGTGTAACCACGCTCGGTATGTAACCGGGCTCGGTATGTAACCGGGCTCGGTATGTAACCGGGCTCGGTATGTAACCGGGTTCGGTATGTAACCGGGCTCGGTATGTAACCGGGCTCGGTATGTAACCGGTTTCGGGATGTAACCACGCTCGGTGTGTAACCGGGCTCGGTGTGTAACCGGGCTCGGTGTGTAACCGGGCTCGGTACGTAACCGGGCTCGGTATGTAACCGGTTTCGGGATGTAACCACGCTCGGTGTGTAACCGGGCTCGGTGTGTAACCGGGCTCGGTGTGTAACCGGGCTCGGTATGTAACCGGGCTCGGTATGTAACCGGGATCGGTATGTAACCACGCTCGGTGTGTAACTGGGCTGGGTATGTAACCACGCTCGGTGTGTAACCGGGCTCGGTATGTAACCGGGTTCGGTATGTAACCAGGCTCGGTATGTAACCGAGATCGGTATGTAACCACGCTCGGTGTGTAACCGGGATCGGTATGTAACCACGCTCGGTGTGTAACCGGGATCGGTATGTAACCAGGCTCGGTGTGTAACCGGGATCGGTATGTAACCACGCTCGGTGTGTAACCGGGATCGGTACGTAACCGGTTTCGGGAGGTAACCGGGCCGGGTATGTAACCACGCTCTGTATGTAACCGGGCTCGGTGTGTAACCGGGCTCGGTGTGTAACCACGCTCGGTGTGTAACCGGGCTCGGTATGTAACCACGCTCGGTATGTAACCGGGCTCGGTATGTAACCTGGCTCGGTATGTAACCGGTTTCGGTATGTAACCGGGCTCGGTGTGTAACCACGCTCGGTATGTAACCGGGCTCGGTATGTAACCACGCTCGGTGTGTAACCGGGCTCGGTATATAACCGGGTTCGGTATGTAACCGGGCTCGTTATGTAACCGGGCTCGGTATGTAACCGGGCTCGGTACGTAACCGGGCTCGGTACGTAACCGGGCTCGTTATGTAACCGGGCTCGGTGTGTAACCACGCTCGGTATGTAACCGGGCTCGGTGTGTAACCGGGCTCGGTGTGTAACCACGCTCGGTGTGTAACCACGCTCGGTGTGTAACCGGGCTCGGTGTGTAACCGGGCTCGGTGTGTAACCACGCTCGGTGTGTAACAGGGTTCGGTATGTAACCGGGCTCGGTATGTAACCGAGCTCGGTATGTAACCAGGCTCGGTATGTAACCACGCTCGGTACGTAACCGGGTTCGGTACGTAACCGGGTTCGGTACGTAACCGGGCTCGTTATGTAACCGGGCTCGGTATGTAACCACGCTCGGTATGTAACCGGGTTCGGTATGTAACCGGGCTCGGTGTGTAACCGGGCTCGGTATGTAACCACGCTCGGTATGTAACCGGGTTCGGTATGTAACCGGGCTCGGTGTGTAACCGGGCTCGGTGTGTAACCACGCTCGGTGTGTAACCGGGCTCGGTGTGTAACCGGGCTCGGTGTGTAACCGGGCTCGGTATGTAACCGGGCTCGGTATGTAACCACGCTCGGTATGTAACCACGCTCGGTATGTAACCGGGCTCGGTATGTAACCGGTTTCGGGATGTAACCGGGCTGGGTATGTAACCACGCTCGGTATGTAACCGGGCTGGGTATGTAACCACGCTCGGTGTGTAACCGGGTTCGGTATATAACAGGGTTCGGTATGTAACCGGGCTCGGTATGTAACCGGGCTGGGTATGTAACCACGCTCGGTGTGTAACCGGGTTCGGTATATAACAGGGTTCGGTATGTAACCGGGCTCGGTATGTAACCGGGCTGGGTATGTAACCACGCTCGGTATGTAACCGGGCTGGGTATGTAACCACGCTCGGTGTGTAACCGGGTTCGGTATATAACAGGGTTCGGTATGTAACCGGGCTCGGTATGTAACCGGGCTCGTTATGTAACCGGGCTCGGTATGTAACCGCGCTCGGTATGTAACCACGCTCGGTATGTAACCGGGTTCGGTATGTAACCGGGCTCGGTATGTAACCACGCTCGGTATGTAACCGGGTTCGGTATGTAACCGGGTTCGGTATGTAACCTGGCTCGGTATGTAACCGGGCTCGGTATGTAACCAGGCTGGGTATGTAACCGAGTTCGGTATGTAACCGGGTTCGGTATGTAACCGGGCGCGGTATGTGACCGGGCTCGGTATGTAACCAGGCTCGGTTTGTAACCGGTTTCGGGATGTAACCGGGCTGGGTATGTAACCACGCTCGGTGTGTAACCGGGCTCGGTATGTAACCACGCTCGGTATGTGACCGAGATCGGTATGTGACCGGGCTCGGTATGTAACCGGTTTCGGGATGTAACCGGGCTGGGTATGTAACCACGCTCGGTATGTAACCGGGCTCGGTATGTAACCACGCTCGGTGTGTAACCGGGCTCGGTATATAACCGGGTTCGGTATGTAACCGGGCTCGTTATGTAACCGGGCTCGGTATGTAACCGGGCTCGGTATGTAACCGGGCTCGGTATGTAACCGGGCTCGGTACGTAACCGGGGTCGGTACGTAACCGGGCTCGTTGTGTAACCGGGCTCGGTGTGTAACCACGCTCGGTATGTAACCGGGCTCGGTGTGTAACCGGGCTCGGTGTGTAACCACGCTCGGTGTGTAACCACGCTCGGTGTGTAACCGGGCTCGGTATGTAACCGGGCTCGGTATGTAACCACGCTCGGTTTGTAACCGGGCTCGGTATGTAACCGGGCTCGGTATGTAACCACGCTCGGTACGTAACCGGGTTCGGTGTGTAACCGGGCTCGGTGTGTAACCGGGCTCGGTGTGTAACCGGGCTCGGTGTGTAACCACGCTCGGTATGTAACCACGCTCGGTATGTAACCACGCTCGGTATGTAACCGGGCTCGGTATGTAACCGGTTTCGGGATGTAACCGGGCTGGGTATGTAACCACGCTCGGTATGTAACCGGGCTCGGTATGTAACCGGTTTCGGGATGTAACCGGGCTGGGTATGTAACCACGCTCGGTATGTAACCGGGCTGGGTATGTAACCACGCTCGGTGTGTAACCGGGTTCGGTATATAACAGGGTTCGGTATGTAACCGGGCTCGTTATGTAACCGGGCTCGGTATGTAACCGGGCTGGGTATGTAACCACGCTCGGTGTGTAACCGGGTTCGGTATATAACAGGGTTCGGTATGTAACCGGGCTCGGTATGTAACCGGGCTCGGTATGTAACCGGGTTCGGTATGTAACCGGGCTCGGTATGTAACCGCGCTCGGTATGTAACCACGCTCGGTATGTAACCGGGTTCGGTATGTAACCGGGCTCGGTATGTAACCACGCTCGGTATGTAACCGGGTTCGGTATGTAACCGGGTTCGGTATGTAACCTGGCTCGGTATGTAACCGGGCTCGGTATGTAACCAGGCTGGGTATGTAACCGAGTTCGGTATGTAACCGGGTTCGGTATGTAACCGGGTTCGGTATGTAACCGAGTTCGGTATGTAACCGGGCTCGGTATGTAATCAGGCTCGGTATGTAACCAGGCTCAGTATGTAACCGGGATCGGTGTGTAACCAGTCTCGATGTGTAACCGGGCTCGGTGCGTAACCGGGATCGGTATGTAACCACGCTCGGTGTGTAACCGGGCTCGGTATGTAACCAGCCTCGGTATGTAACCGGGCTCGGTATGTAACCACGCTCGGTATGTGACCGGGCTCGGTATGTAACCAGGCTCGGTATATAACCAGGCTCAGTATGTAACCGGGATCGGTGTGTAACCAGTCTCGGTGTGTAACCGGGCTCGGTATGTAACCACGCTCGGTATGTAACCGGGCTCGGTGCGTAACCGGGATCGGTATGTAACCACGCTCGGTGTGTAACCGGGCTCGGTGTGTAACCACGCTCGGTGTGTAACCGGGCTCGGTATGTAACCACGCTCGGTATGTAACCGGGCTCGGTGCGTAACCGGGATCGGTATGTAACCACGCTCGGTGTGTAACCGGGCTCGGTGTGTAACCACGCTCGGTGTGTAACCGGGCTCGGTATGTAACCACGCTCGGTATGTAACCAGGCTGGGTGTGTAACCGGGATCGGTGTGTAACCGGGCTCGGTGTGTAACCGGGCTCGGTGTGTAACCGGGCTCGGTATGTAACCAGGCTCGGTATGTAACCACGCTCGGTGTGTAACCGGGCTCGGTATGTAACCGGGCTGGGTATGTAACCGGTTTCGGGAGGTAACTGGGCCGGGTATGTAACCACGCTCGGTATGTAACCGGGCTCGGTATGTAACCGGGCCGGGTATGTAACCACGCTCGGTATGTAACCAGGCTCGGTGTGTAACCGGGATTGGTATGTAACCACGCTCGGTATGTAACCGGGTTCGGTATGTAACCGGGCTCGGTATGTAACTGGGATCGGGATGTAACCGGGCTCGGTGTGTAACCGGGCTCGGTATGTAACCACGCTCGGTATGTAACCACGCTCGGTATGTAACCGGGCTCGGTGTGTAACCGGGCTCGGTATGTAACCACGCTCGGTATGTAACTGGGATCGGGATGTAACCGGGCTCGGTGTGTAACCGGGCTCGGTGTGTAACCACGCTCGGTGTGTAACCACGCTCGGTATGTAACCGGGTTCGGTATGTAACCGGGCTCGGTGTGTAACCGGGCTCGGTATGTAACCGGGCTCGGTATGTAATCGGTTTTGGGAGGTAACCGGGCCGGGTATGTAACCACGCTCGGTGTGTAACCGGGCTGGGTATGTAACCACGCTCGGTGTGTAACCGGGCTGGGTATGTAACCACGCTCGGTGTGTAACCGGGCTCGGTATGTAACCGGGCTCGGTATGTAACCGGGCTGGGTGTGTAACCGGGCTCGGTGTGTAACCGGGCTCGGTGTGTAACCACGCTCGGTGTGTAACCGGGCTTGGTATGTAACCGGGCTGGGTATGTAACCGGTTTCGGGAGGTAACTGGGCCGGGTATGTAACCACGCTCGGTATGTAACCGGGCTCGGTATGTAACCGGGCCGGGTATGTAACCACGCTCGGTATGTAACCGGGTTCGGTATGTAACCGGGCTCGGTATGTAACCGGGTTCGGTATGTAACCGGGTTCGGTATGTAACCGGGCTCGGTATGTAACCGAGTTCGGTATGTAACCACGCTCGGTATGTAACCGGGTTCGGTATGTAACAGGGTTCGGTATGTAACCGGGCTCGGTATGTAACCGAGTTCGGTATGTAACCGGGCTCGGTATGTAACCAGGCTCGGTATGTAACCGGGTTCGGTATGTAACCGGGCTCGGTATGTGACCGGGCTCGGTATGTAATCAGGCTCGGTATATAACCAGGCTCAGTATGTAACCGGGATCGGTGTGTAACCAGTCTCGGTGTGTAACCGGGCTCGGTATGTAACCACGCTCGGTATGTAACCGGGCTCGGTGCGTAACCGGGATCGGTATGTAACCACGCTCGGTGTGTAACCGGGCTCGGTGTGTAACCACGCTCGGTGTGTAACCGGGCTCGGTGTGTAACCACGCTCGGTATGTAACCGGGCTCGGTGCGTAACCGGGATCGGTATGTAACCACGCTCGGTGTGTAACCGGGCTCGGTGTGTAACCACGCTCGGTGTGTAACCGGGCTCGGTATGTAACCACGCTCGGTATGTAACCAGGCTGGGTGTGTAACCGGGATCGGTGTGTAACCGGGCTCGGTGTGTAACCGGGCTCGGTGTGTAACCGGGCTCGGTATGTAACCAGGCTCGGTATGTAACCACGCTCGGTGTGTAACCGGGCTCGGTATGTAACCGGGCTGGGTATGTAACCGGTTTCGGGAGGTAACTGGGCCGGGTATGTAACCACGCTCGGTATGTAACCGGGCTCGGTATGTAACCGGGCCGGGTATGTAACCACGCTCGGTATGTAACCAGGCTCGGTATGTAACCGGGCTGGGTATGTAACCGGGCTCGGTGTGTAACCGGGCTCGGTACGTAACCGGGCTCGGTATGTAACCGGTTTCGGGATGTAACCGGGCTGGGTATGTAACCACGCTCGGTGTGTAACCGGGCTCGGTATGTAACCGGGATCGGTATGTAACCACGCTCGGTGTGTAACTGGGCTGGGTATGTAACCACGCTCGGTGTGTAACCGGGCTCGGTATGTAACCGGGTTCGGTATGTAACCAGGCTCGGTATGTAACCGAGATCGGTATGTAACCACGCTCGGTGTGTAACCGGGATCGGTATGTAACCAGGCTCGGTGTGTAACCGGGATCGGTATGTAACCAGGCTCGGTGTGTAACCGGGATCGGTACGTAACCGGTTTCGGGAGGTAACCGGGCCGGGTATGTAACCACGCTCTGTATGTAACCGGGCTCGGTGTGTAACCGGGCTCGGTGTGTAACCACGCTCGGTGTGTAACCGGGCTCGGTATGTAACCACGCTCGGTATGTAACCGGGCTCGGTATGTAACCTGGCTCGGTATGTAACCGGTTTCGGTATGTAACCGGGCTCGGTGTGTAACCACGCTCGGTATGTAACCGGGCTCGGTATGTAACCACGCTCGGTGTGTAACCGGGCTCGGTATATAACCGGGTTCGGTATGTAACCGGGCTCGTTATGTAACCGGGCTCGGTATGTAACCGGGCTCGGTACGTAACCGGGCTCGGTACGTAACCGGGCTCGTTATGTAACCGGGCTCGGTGTGTAACCACGCTCGGTATGTAACCGGGCTCGGTGTGTAACCGGGCTCGGTGTGTAACCACGCTCGGTGTGTAACCGGGCTCGGTGTGTAACCGGGCTCGGTGTGTAACCACGCTCGGTGTGTAACAGGGTTCGGTATGTAACCGGGCTCGGTATGTAACCGAGCTCGGTATGTAACCAGGCTCGGTATGTAACCACGCTCGGTACGTAACCGGGTTCGGTACGTAACCGGGTTCGGTACGTAACCGGGCTCGTTATGTAACCGGGCTCGGTATGTAACCACGCTCGGTATGTAACCGGGTTCGGTATGTAACCGGGCTCGGTGTGTAACCGGGCTCGGTATGTAACCACGCTCGGTATGTAACCGGGTTCGGTATGTAACCGGGCTCGGTGTGTAACCGGGCTCGGTGTGTAACCACGCTCGGTGTGTAACCGGGCTCGGTGTGTAACCGGGCTCGGTATGTAACCGGGCTCGGTATGTAACCACGCTCAGTATGTAACCACGCTCGGTATGTAACCGGGCTCGGTATGTAACCGGTTTCGGGATGTAACCGGGCTGGGTATGTAACCACGCTCGGTATGTAACCGGGCTGGGTATGTAACCACGCTCGGTGTGTAACCGGGTTCGGTATATAACAGGGTTCGGTATGTAACCGGGCTCGGTATGTAACCGGGCTGGGTATGTAACCACGCTCGGTGTGTAACCGGGTTCGGTATATAACAGGGTTCGGTATGTAACCGGGCTCGGTATGTAACCGGGCTCGTTATGTAACCGGGCTCGGTATGTAACCGCGCTCGGTATGTAACCACGCTCGGTATGTAACCGGGTTCGGTATGTAACCGGGCTCGGTATGTAACCACGCTCGGTATGTAACCGGGTTCGGTATGTAACCGGGTTCGGTATGTAACCTGGCTCGGTATGTAACCGGGCTCGGTATGTAACCAGGCTGGGTATGTAACCGAGTTCGGTATGTAACCGGGTTCGGTATGTAACCGGGCGCGGTATGTGACCGGGCTCGGTATGTAACCAGGCTCGGTTTGTAACCGGTTTCGGGATGTAACCGGGCTGGGTATGTAACCACGCTCGGTGTGTAACCGGGCTCGGTATGTAACCACGCTCGGTATGTAACCGAGATCGGTATGTGACCGGGCTCGGTATGTAACCGGTTTCGGGATGTAACCGGGCTGGGTATGTAACCACGCTCGGTATGTAACCGGGCTCGGTATGTAACCACGCTCGGTGTGTAACCGGGCTCGGTATGTAACCGGGCTCGGTATGTAACCGGGCTCGGTATGTAACCGGGCTCGGTATGTAACCGGGCTCGGTACGTAACCGGGGTCGGTACGTAACCGGGCTCGTTGTGTAACCGGGCTCGGTGTGTAACCACGCTCGGTATGTAACCGGGCTCGGTGTGTAACCGGGCTCGGTGTGTAACCACGCTCGGTGTGTAACCACGCTCGGTGTGTAACCACGCTCGGTGTGTAACCGGGCTCGGTATGTAACCGGGCTCGGTATGTAACCACGCTCGGTTTGTAACCGGGCTCGGTATGTAACCGGGCTCGGTATGTAACCACGCTCGGTACGTAACCGGGTTCGGTACGTAACCGGGTTCGGTACGTAACCGGGCTCGTTATGTAACCGGGCTCGGTATGTAACCACGCTCGGTATGTAACCGGGTTCGGTGTGTAACCGGGCTCGGTGTGTAACCGGGCTCGGTGTGTAACCGGGCTCGGTGTGTAACCACGCTCGGTATGTAACCACGCTCGGTATGTAACCACGCTCGGTATGTAACCGGTTTCGGGATGTAACCGGGCTGGGTATGTAACCACGCTCGGTATGTAACCGGGCTCGGTATGTAACCGGTTTCGGGATGTAACCGGGCTGGGTATGTAACCACGCTCGGTATGTAACCGGGCTGGGTATGTAACCACGCTCGGTGTGTAACCGGGTTCGGTATATAACAGGGTTCGGTATGTAACCGGGCTCGTTATGTAACCGGGCTCGGTATGTAACCGGGCTGGGTATGTAACCACGCTCGGTGTGTAACCGGGTTCGGTATATAACAGGGTTCGGTATGTAACCGGGCTCGGTATGTAACCGGGCTCGGTATGTAACCGGGTTCGGTATGTAACCGGGCTCGGTATGTAACCGCGCTCGGTATGTAACCACGCTCGGTATGTAACCGGGTTCGGTATGTAACCGGGCTCGGTATGTAACCACGCTCGGTATGTAACCGGGTTCGGTATGTAACCGGGTTCGGTATGTAACCTGGCTCGGTATGTAACCGGGCTCGGTATGTAACCAGGCTGGGTATGTAACCGAGTTCGGTATGTAACCGGGTTCGGTATGTAACCGGGTTCGGTATGTAACCGAGTTCGGTATGTAACCGGGCTCGGTATGTAATCAGGCTCGGTATGTAACCAGGCTCAGTATGTAACCGGGATCGGTGTGTAACCAGTCTCGATGTGTAACCGGGCTCGGTGCGTAACCGGGATCGGTATGTAACCACGCTCGGTGTGTAACCGGGCTCGGTATGTAACCAGGCTCGGTATGTAACCGGGCTCGGTATGTAACCACGCTCGGTATGTGACCGGGCTCGGTATGTAATCAGGCTCGGTATATAACCAGGCTCAGTATGTAACCGGGATCGGTGTGTAACCAGTCTCGGTGTGTAACCGGGCTCGGTATGTAACCACGCTCGGTATGTAACCGGGCTCGGTGCGTAACCGGGATCGGTATGTAACCACGCTCGGTGTGTAACCGGGCTCGGTGTGTAACCACGCTCGGTGTGTAACCGGGCTCGGTATGTAACCACGCTCGGTATGTAACCGGGCTCGGTGCGTAACCGGGATCGGTATGTAACCACGCTCGGTGTGTAACCGGGCTCGGTGTGTAACCACGCTCGGTGTGTAACCGGGCTCGGTATGTAACCACGCTCGGTATGTAACCAGGCTGGGTGTGTAACCGGGATCGGTGTGTAACCGGGCTCGGTGTGTAACCGGGCTCGGTGTGTAACCGGGCTCGGTATGTAACCAGGCTCGGTATGTAACCACGCTCGGTGTGTAACCGGGCTCGGTATGTAACCGGGCTGGGTATGTAACCGGTTTCGGGAGGTAACTGGGCCGGGTATGTAACCACGCTCGGTATGTAACCGGGCTCGGTATGTAACCGGGCCGGGTATGTAACCACGCTCGGTATGTAACCAGGCTCGGTGTGTAACCGGGATTGGTATGTAACCACGCTCGGTATGTAACCGGGTTCGGTATGTAACCGGGCTCGGTATGTAACCGGGTTCGGTATGTAACCGGGTTCGGTATGTAACCTGGCTCGGTATGTAACCGTGCTCGGTATGTAACCGAGTTCGGTATGTAACCACGCTCGGTATGTAACCGGGTTCGGTATGTAACCGGGTTCGGTATGTAACCTGGCTCGGTATGTAACGGGGCTCGGTATGTAACCGAGTTCGGTATGTAACCGGGTTCGGTATGTAACCGGGTTCGGTATGTAACCGGGCTCGGTATGTGACCGGGCTCGGTATGTAATCAGGCTCGGTATATAACCAGGCTCGGTATATAACCAGGCTCAGTATGTAACCGGGATCGGTGTGTAACCAGTCTCGGTGTGTAACCGGGCTCGGTATGTAACCACGCTCGGTATGTAACCGGGCTCGGTGCGTAACCGGGATCGGTATGTAACCACGCTCGGTGTGTAACCGGGCTCGGTATGTAACCACGCTCGGTGTGTAACCGGGCTCGGTATGTAACCACGCTTGGTGTGTAACCGGGTTCGGTGTGTAACCGGGCTCGGTATGTAACCGGTTTCGGGATGTAACCAGGCTCGGTGTGTAACCACGCTCGGTATGTAACCGGGCTCGGTATGTAACCGGGCTCGGTATGTAACCGGGCTCGGTATGTAACCGGGTTCGGTATGTAACCGGGCTCGGTATGTAACCGGGCTCGGTATGTAACCGGGCTGGATATGTAACCGGGCTGGGTATGTAACCGGGCTCGGTGTGTAACCGGGCTCGGTACGTAACCGGGCTCGGTATGTAACCGGTTTCGGGATGTAACCGGGCTGGGTATGTAACCACGCTCGGTGTGTAACCGGGCTCGGTATGTAACCGGGATCGGTATGTAACCACGCTCGGTGTGTAACTGGGCTGGGTATGTAACCACGCTCGGTGTGTAACCGGGCTCGGTATGTAACCGGGTTCGGTATGTAACCAGGCTCGGTATGTAACCGAGATCGGTATGTAACCACGCTCGGTGTGTAACCGGGATCGGTATGTAACCACGCTCGGTGTGTAACCGGGATCGGTATGTAACCACGCTCGGTGTGTAACCGGGATCGGTATGTAACCAGGCTCGGTGTGTAACCGGGATCGGTATGTAACCACGCTCGGTGTGTAACCGGGATCGGTACGTAACCGGTTTCGGGAGGTAACCGGGCCGGGTATGTAACCACGCTCTGTATGTAACCGGGCTCGGTGTGTAACCGGGCTCGGTGTGTAACCACGCTCGGTGTGTAACCGGGCTCGGTATGTAACCACGCTCGGTATGTAACCGGGCTCGGTATGTAACCTGGCTCGGTATGTAACCGGTTTCGGTATGTAACCGGGCTCGGTGTGTAACCACGCTCGGTATGTAACCGGGCTCGGTATGTAACCACGCTCGGTGTGTAACCGGGCTCGGTATATAACCGGGTTCGGTATGTAACCGGGCTCGTTATGTAACCGGGCTCGGTATGTAACCGGGCTCGTTATGTAACCGGGCTCGTTATGTAACCGGGCTCGGTACGTAACCGGGCTCGGTACGTAACCGGGCTCGTTATGTAACCGGGCTCGGTGTGTAACCACGCTCGGTATGTAACCGGGCTCGGTGTGTAACCGGGCTCGGTGTGTAACCACGCTCGGTGTGTAACCACGCTCGGTGTGTAACCGGGCTCGGTGTGTAACCGGGCTCGGTGTGTAACCACGCTCGGTGTGTAACAGGGTTCGGTATGTAACCGGGCTCGGTGTGTAACCGGGCTCGGTATGTAACCACGCTCGGTACGTAACCGGGTTCGGTACGTAACCGGGTTCGGTACGTAACCGGGCTCGTTATGTAACCGGGCTCGGTATGTAACCACGCTCGGTATGTAACCGGGTTCGGTATGTAACCGGGCTCGGTGTGTAACCGGGCTCGGTATGTAACCACGCTCGGTATGTAACCGGGTTCGGTATGTAACCGGGCTCGGTGTGTAACCGGGCTCGGTGTGTAACCACGCTCGGTGTATAACCGGGCTCGGTGTGTAACCGGGCTCGGTATGTAACCGGGCTCGGTATGTAACCACGCTCGGTATGTAACCGGGCTCGGTATGTAACCGGTTTCGGGATGTAACCGGGCTGGGTATGTAACCACGCTCGGTATGTAACCGGGCTGGGTATGTAACCACGCTCGGTGTGTAACCGGGTTCGGTATATAACAGCGTTCGGTATGTAACCGGGCTCGGTATGTAACCGGGCTGGGTATGTAACCACGCTCGGTGTGTAACCGGGTTCGGTATATAACAGGGTTCGGTATGTAACCGGGCTCGGTATGTAACCGGGCTCGTTATGTAACCGGGCTCGGTATGTAACCGCGCTCGGTATGTAACCACGCTCGGTATGTAACCGGGTTCGGTATGTAACCGGGCTCGGTATGTAACCACGCTCGGTATGTAACCGGGTTCGGTATGTAACCGGGTTCGGTATGTAACCTGGCTCGGTATGTAACCGGGCTCGGTATGTAACCAGGCTGGGTATGTAACCGAGTTCGGTATGTAACCGGGTTCGGTATGTAACCGGGCGCGGTATGTGACCGGGCTCGGTATGTAACCAGGCTCGGTTTGTAACCGGTTTCGGGATGTAACCGGGCTGGGTATGTAACCACGCTCGGTGTGTAACCGGGCTCGGTATGTAACCACGCTCGGTATGTAACCGAGATCGGTATGTGACCGGGCTCGGTATGTAACCGGTTTCGGGATGTAACCGGGCTGGGTATGTAACCACGCTCGGTATGTAACCGGGCTCGGTATGTAACCACGCTCGGTGTGTAACCGGGCTCGGTATATAACCGGGTTCGGTATGTAACCGGGCTCGTTATGTAACCGGGCTCGGTATGTAACCGGGCTCGGTATGTAACCGGGCTCGGTATGTAACCGGGCTCGGTACGTAACCGGGGTCGGTACGTAACCGGGCTCGTTGTGTAACCGGGCTCGGTGTGTAACCACGCTCGGTATGTAACCGGGCTCGGTGTGTAACCGGGCTCGGTGTGTAACCACGCTCGGTGTGTAACCACGCTCGGTGTGTAACCACGCTCGGTGTGTAACCGGGCTCGGTATGTAACCGGGCTCGGTATGTAACCACGCTCGGTTTGTAACCGGGCTCGGTATGTAACCGGGCTCGGTATGTAACCACGCTCGGTACGTTACCGGGTTCGGTACGTAACCGGGTTCGGTACGTAACCGGGCTCGTTATGTAACCGGGCTCGGTATGTAACCACGCTCGGTATGTAACCGGGTTCGGTGTGTAACCGGGCTCGGTGTGTAACCGGGCTCGGTGTGTAACCACGCTCGGTATGTAACCACGCTCGGTATGTAACCACGCTCGGTATGTAACCGGGCTCGGTATGTAACCGGTTTCGGGATGTAACCGGGCTGGGTATGTAACCACGCTCGGTATGTAACCGGGCTCGGTATGTAACCGGTTTCGGGATGTAACCGGGCTGGGTATGTAACCACGCTCGGTATGTAACCGGGCTGGGTATGTAACCACGCTCGGTGTGTAACCGGGTTCGGTATATAACAGGGTTCGGTATGTAACCGGGCTCGTTATGTAACCGGGCTCGGTATGTAACCGGGCTGGGTATGTAACCACGCTCGGTGTGTAACCGGGTTCGGTATATAACAGGGTTCGGTATGTAACCGGGCTCGGTATGTAACCGGGCTCGGTATGTAACCGGGTTCGGTATGTAACCGGGCTCGGTATGTAACCGCGCTCGGTATGTAACCACGCTCGGTATGTAACCGGGTTCGGTATGTAACCGGGCTCGGTATGTAACCACGCTCGGTATGTAACCGGGTTCGGTATGTAACCGGGTTCGGTATGTAACCTGGCTCGGTATGTAACCGGGCTCGGTATGTAACCAGGCTGGGTATGTAACCGAGTTCGGTATGTAACCGGGTTCGGTATGTAACCGGGTTCGGTATGTAACCGGGTTCGGTATGTAACCAGGCTCAGTATGTAACCGGGCTCGGTATGTAACCACGCTCGGTGTGTAACCGGGCTCGGTGCGTAACCGGGATCGGTATGTAACCACGCTCGGTGTGTAACCGGGCTCGGTATGTAACCAGGCTCGGTATGTAACCGGGCTCGCTATGTAACCACGCTCGGTATGTAACCACGCTCAGTATGTAACCACGCTCGGTGTGTAACCGGGCTCGGTGTGTAACCACGCTCGGTGTGTAACCACGCTCGGTGTGTAACCACGTTCGGTATGTAACCAGGCTCGGTGTGTAACCGGGCTGGGTATGTAACCTGGCTCGGTATGTAACCGGGCTCGGTATGTAACCGGGCTGGGTATGTAACCAGGCTCGGTGTGTAACCAGGCTCGGTATGTAACCACGCTCGGTATGTAACCGGGCTGGGTATGTAACCACGCTCGGTGTGTAACCGGGCTCGGTATGTAACCACGCTCGGTGTGTAACCGGGCTCGGTATATAACCGGGTTCGGTATGTAACCGGGCTCGGTATGTAACCGGGTTCGGTATGTAACCGGGCTCGGTATGTAACCACGCTCGGTATGTAACCGGGCTGGGTATGTAACCACGTTCGGTATGTAACCGGGCTGGGTATGTAACCGGGTTCGGTATGTAACCGGGCTCGGTATGTAACCGGGCTGGGTATGTAACCACGTTCGGTATGTAACCGGGCTGGGTATGTAACCGGGTTCGGTATGTAACCGGGCTCGGTATGTAACCGGGCTGGGTATGTAACCACGTTCGGTATGTAACCGGGCTGGGTATGTAACCGGGCTCGGTTTGTAACCGGGTTCGGTATGTAACCGGGCTCGGTATGTAACCGGGTTCGGTATGTAACCGGGCTCGGTATGTAACCGGGCTGGGTATGTAACCACGCTCGGTATGTAACCGGGCTCGGTATGTAACCGGGCTGGGTATGTAACCACGTTCGGTATGTAATCGGGCTCGGTATGTAACCGGGCTCGGTATGTAACCGGTTTCGGGAGGTAACCGGGCCGGGTATGTAACCGGGCTGGGTATGTAACCAGGCTCGGTGTGTAACCGGGATCGGTATGTAACCACGCTCGGTGTGTAACCGGGCTCGGTATGTAACCACGCTCGGTACGTAACCGGGCTCGGTATGTAACCACGCTCGGTATGTAACCGAGATCGGTATGTGACCGGGCTCGGTATGTAACCGGTTTCGGGATGCAACCGGGCTGGGTATGTAACCACGCTCGGTATGTAACCACGCTCGGTGTGTAACCGGGCTCGGTATGTAACCGGGCTCGGTACGTAACCGGGGTCGGTACGTAACCGGGTTCGGTACGTAACCGGGTTCGGTATGTAACCGGGCTCGTTATGTATCCGGGCTCGGTATGTAACCACGCTCGGTATGTAACCGGCCTCGGTGTGTAACCGGGCTCGGTATGTAACCACGCTCGGTGTGTAACCACGCTCGGTATGTAACCGGCCTCGGTGTGTAACCGGGCTCGGTGTGTAACCACGCTCGGTGTGTAACCACGCTCGGTGTGTAACCGGGCTCGGTGTGTAACCGGGCTCGGTGTGTAACCGGGCTCGGTGTGTAACCACGCTCGGTGTGTAACCGGGCTCGGTATGTAACCGGGCTTGGTATGTAACCACGCTCAGTATGTAACCACGCTCGGTATGTAACCGGGCTCGGTATGTAACCGGTTTCGGGATGTAACCGGGCTGGGTATGTAACCACGCTCGGTATGTAACCGGGCTGGGTATGTAACCACGCTCGGTGTGTAACCGGGTTCGGTATATAACAGGGTTCGGTATGTAACCGGGCTCGTTATGTAACCGGGCTCGGTATGTAACCGGGCTGGGTATGTAACCACGCTCGGTGTGTAACCGGGTTCGGTATATAACAGGGTTCGGTACGTAACCGGGCTCGGTACGTAACCGGGCTCGTTATGTAACCGGGCTCGGTATGTAACCGCGCTCGGTATGTAACCACGCTCGGTATGTAACCGGGTTCGGTATGTAACCGGGCTCGGTATGTAACCACGCTCGGTATGTAACCGGGTTCGGTATGTAACCGGGTTCGGTATGTAACCTGGCTCGGTATGTAACCGGGCTTGGTATGTAACCAGGCTGGGTATGTAACCGAGTTCGGTATGTAACCGGGTTCGGTATGTAACCGGGCGCGGTATGTGACCGGGCTCGGTATGTAATCAGGCTCGGTATGTAACCAGGCTCGGTTTGTAACCGGTTTCGGGATGTAACCGGGCTGGGTATGTAACCACGCTCGGTGTGTAACCGGGCTCGGTATGTAACCACGCTCGGTATGTAACCGAGATCGGTATGTGACCGGGCTCGGTATGTAACCGGTTTCGGGATGTAACCGGGCTGGGTATGTAACCACGCTCGGTATGTAACCGGGCTCGGTATGTAACCACGCTCGGTGTGTAACCGGGCTCGGTATATAACCGGGTTCGGTATGTAACCGGGCTCGTTATGTAACCGGGCTCGGTATGTAACCGGGCTCGGTATGTAACCGGGCTCGGTATGTAACCGGGCTCGGTGTGTAACCACGCTCGGTATGTAACCGGGCTCGGTGTGTAACCGGGCTCGGTGTGTAACCACGCTCGGTGTGTAACCGGGCTCGGTGTGTAACCACGCTCGGTGTGTAACCGGGCTCGGTGTGTAACCACGCTCGGTGTGTAACCGGGCTCGGTATGTAACCGGGCTCGGTATGTAACCACGCTCGGTTTGTAACCGGGCTCGTTATGTAACCGGGCTCGGTATGTAACCACGCTCGGTATGTAACCGGGTTCGGTGTGTAACCGGGCTCGGTGTGTAACCGGGCTCGGTGTGTAACCACGCTCGGTGTGTAACCGGGCTCGGTATGTAACCGGGCTCGGTATGTAACCACGCTCGGTATGTAACCACGCTCGGTATGTAACCGGGCTCGGTATGTAACCGGTTTCGGGATGTAACCGGGCTGGGTATGTAACCACGCTCGGTATGTAACCGGGCTCGGTATGTAACCGGTTTCGTGATGTAACCGGGCTGGGTATGTAACCACGCTCGGTATGTAACCGGGCTGGGTATGTAACCACGCTCGGTGTGTAACCGGGATCGGTATGTAACCACGCTCGGTGTGTAACCGGGCTCGGTATGTAACCACGCTCGGTACGTAACCGGGCTCGGTATGTAACCACGCTCGGTATGTAACCGAGATCGGTATGTGACCGGGCTCGGTATGTAACCGGTTTCGGGATGCAACCGGGCTGGGTATGTAACCACGCTCGGTATGTAACCACGCTCGGTGTGTAACCGGGCTCGGTATGTAACCGGGCTCGGTACGTAACCGGGGTCGGTACGTAACCGGGTTCGGTACGTAACCGGGTTCGGTATGTAACCGGGCTCGTTATGTATCCGGGCTCGGTATGTAACCACGCTCGGTATGTAACCGGCCTCGGTGTGTAACCGGGCTCGGTATGTAACCACGCTCGGTGTGTAACCACGCTCGGTATGTAACCGGCCTCGGTGTGTAACCGGGCTCGGTGTGTAACCACGCTCGGTGTGTAACCACGCTCGGTGTGTAACCGGGCTCGGTGTGTAACCGGGCTCGGTGTGTAACCGGGCTCGGTGTGTAACCACGCTCGGTGTGTAACCGGGCTCGGTATGTAACCGGGCTCGGTATGTAACCACGCTCAGTATGTAACCACGCTCGGTATGTAACCGGGCTCGGTATGTAACCGGTTTCGGGATGTAACCGGGCTGGGTATGTAACCACGCTCGGTATGTAACCGGGCTGGGTATGTAACCACGCTCGGTGTGTAACCGGGTTCGGTATATAACAGGGTTCGGTATGTAACCGGGCTCGTTATGTAACCGGGCTCGGTATGTAACCGGGCTGGGTATGTAACCACGCTCGGTGTGTAACCGGGTTCGGTATATAACAGGGTTCGGTACGTAACCGGGCTCGGTACGTAACCGGGCTCGTTATGTAACCGGGCTCGGTATGTAACCGCGCTCGGTATGTAACCACGCTCGGTATGTAACCGGGTTCGGTATGTAACCGGGCTCGGTATGTAACCACGCTCGGTATGTAACCGGGTTCGGTATGTAACCGGGTTCGGTATGTAACCTGGCTCGGTATGTAACCGGGCTTGGTATGTAACCAGGCTGGGTATGTAACCGAGTTCGGTATGTAACCGGGTTCGGTATGTAACCGGGCGCGGTATGTGACCGGGCTCGGTATGTAATCAGGCTCGGTATGTAACCAGGCTCGGTTTGTAACCGGTTTCGGGATGTAACCGGGCTGGGTATGTAACCACGCTCGGTGTGTAACCGGGCTCGGTATGTAACCACGCTCGGTATGTAACCGAGATCGGTATGTGACCGGGCTCGGTATGTAACCGGTTTCGGGATGTAACCGGGCTGGGTATGTAACCACGCTCGGTATGTAACCGGGCTCGGTATGTAACCACGCTCGGTGTGTAACCGGGCTCGGTATATAACCGGGTTCGGTATGTAACCGGGCTCGTTATGTAACCGGGCTCGGTATGTAACCGGGCTCGGTATGTAACCGGGCTCGGTATGTAACCGGGCTCGGTGTGTAACCACGCTCGGTATGTAACCGGGCTCGGTGTGTAACCGGGCTCGGTGTGTAACCACGCTCGGTGTGTAACCGGGCTCGGTGTGTAACCACGCTCGGTGTGTAACCGGGCTCGGTGTGTAACCACGCTCGGTGTGTAACCGGGCTCGGTATGTAACCGGGCTCGGTATGTAACCACGCTCGGTTTGTAACCGGGCTCGGTATGTAACCGGGCTCGGTATGTAACCACGCTCGGTACGTAACCGGGTTCGGTATGTAACCGGGCTCGTTATGTAACCGGGCTCGGTATGTAACCACGCTCGGTATGTAACCGGGTTCGGTGTGTAACCGGGCTCGGTGTGTAACCGGGCTCGGTGTGTAACCACGCTCGGTGTGTAACCGGGCTCGGTATGTAACCGGGCTCGGTATGTAACCACGCTCGGTATGTAACCACGCTCGGTATGTAACCGGGCTCGGTATGTAACCGGTTTCGGGATGTAACCGGGCTGGGTATGTAACCACGCTCGGTATGTAACCGGGCTCGGTATGTAACCGGTTTCGTGATGTAACCGGGCTGGGTATGTAACCACGCTCGGTATGTAACCGGGCTGGGTATGTAACCACGCTCGGTGTGTAACCGGGTTCGGTATATAACAGGGTTCGGTATGTAACCGGGCTCGTTATGTAACCGGGCTCGGTATGTAACCGGGCTGGGTATGTAACCACGCTCGGTGTGTAACCGGGCTCGGTATGTAACCGCGCTCGGTATGTAACCACGCTCGGTATGTAACCGGGTTCGGTATGTAACCGGGCTCGGTATGTAACCACGCTCGGTATGTAACCGGGTTCGGTATGTAACCGGGTTCGGTATGTAACCTGGCTCGGTATGTAACCGGGCTCGGTATGTAACCAGGCTGGGTATGTAACCGAGTTCGGTATGTAACCGGGTTCGGTATGTAACCGCGTTCGGTATGTAACCGGGTTCGGTATGTAACCGGGCTCGGTATGTAATCAGGCTCGGTATGTAACCGGGCTCGGTATGTAACCGGGCTCGGTATGTAACCGGGCTGGGTATGTAACCGAGTTCGGTATGTAACCGGGTTCGGTATGTAACCGGGTTCGGTATGTAACCGGGTTCGGTATGTAACCGGGTTCGGTATGTAACCGGGCTCGGTATGTAACCAGGCTCAGTATGTAACCGGGATCGGTGTGTAACCAGTCTCGATGTGTAACCGGGCTCGGTATGTAACCACGCTCGGTATGTAACCGGGCTCGGTGCGTAACCGGGATCGGTATGTAACCACGCTCGGTGTGTAACCGGGCTCGGTGCGTAACCGGGATCGGTATGTAACCACGCTCGGTGTGTAACCGGGCTCGGTATGTAACCAGGCTCGGTATGTAACCGGGCTCGGTATGTAACCGGGCTCGGTGTGTAACCGGGCTCGGTATGTAACCAGGCTCGGTATGTAACCAGGCTCGGTATGTAACCGGTTTCGGGATGTAACCAGGCTCGGTATGTAACCGGGTTCGGTATGTAACCGGGCTGGGTATGTAACCACGCTCGGTGTGTAACCGGGCTCGGTATGTAACCACGCTCGGTGTGTAACCGGGCTCGGTATATAACCGGGTTCGGTATGTAACCGGGCTCGGTATGTAACCGGGTTCGGTATGTAACCGGGCTCGGTATGTAACCGGGTTCGGTATGTAACCGGGCTCGGTATGTAATCGGGCTCGGTATGTAACCGGGCTCGGTAAGTAACCGGTTTCGGGAGGTAACCGGGCCGGGTATGTAACCGGGCTGGGTATGTAACCACGCTCGGTGTGTAACCGGGCTCGGTGTGTAACCGGGCTCGGTATGTAACCACGCTCGGTATGTAACCGGGCTCGGTATGTAACCACGCTCGGTGTGTAACCGGGCTCGGTATGTAACCACACTCGGTATGTAACCACGCTCGGTGTGTAACCGGGCTCGGTATGTAACCGGGCTCGGTACGTAACCGGGCTCGGTACGTAACCGGGGTCGGTACGTAACCGGGTTCGGTATGTAACCGGGCTCGTTATGTAACCGGGCTCGGTATGTAACCACGCTCGGTATGTAACCGGCCTCGGTGTGTAACCGGGCTCGGTGTGTAACCACGCTCGGTGTGTAACCACGCTCGGTGTGTAACCGGGCTCGGTGTGTAACCGGGCTCGGTGTGTAACCACGCTCGGTATGTAACCACGCTCGGTATGTAACCGGGCTCGGTATGTAACCGGGCTCGGTATGTAACCGGTTTCGGGTTGTAACCGGGCTGGGTATGTAACCACGCTCGGTATGTAACTGGGCTCGGTATATAACAGGGTTCGGTATGTAACCGGGCTCGTTATGTAACCGGGCTCGGTATGTAACCACGCTCAGTATGTAACCGGGCTCGGTATGTAACCGGGCTGGGTATGTAACCACGCTCGGTGTGTAACCCGGCTCGGTATGTAACCGGGCTCGGTATGTAACCGGGCTCGGTATATAACCGGGTTCGGTATGTAACCGGGCTCGGTATATAACCGGGTTCGGTATGTAACCGTGCTCGGTATGTAACCGGGTTTGGTATTTAACCAGGCTCAGTGTGTAACCACGCTCGGTATGTAACCGGGCTCGGTATGTAACCAGGCTCGGTATGTAACCGGGCTCGGTATGTAACTGGGCTGGGTATGTAACCACGCTCGGTGTGTAACCGGGCTCGGTATGTAACCGGGCTCGGTATGTAACCGGGCTCGGTATGTAACCGGTTTCGGGAGGTAACCGGGCCGGGTATGTAACCACGCTCTGTATGTAACCGGGCTGGGTATGTAACCAGGCTCGGTGTGTAACCGGGATCGGTATGTAACCACGCTCGGTGTGTAACCGGGCTCGGTATGTAACCGGGCTCGGTATGTAACCACGCTCGGTATGTAACCGAGATCGGTATGTGACCGGGCTCGGTATGTAACCGGTTTCGGGATGCAACCGGGCTGGGTATGTAACCACGCTCGGTATGTAACCACGCTCGGTGTGTAACCGGGCTCGGTATGTAACCGGGCTCGGTACGTAACCGGGGTCGGTACGTAACCGGGTTCGGTACGTAACCGGGTTCGGTACGTAACCGGGCTCGTTATGTAACCGGGCTCGGTATGTAACCACGCTCGGTATGTAACCGGCCTCGGTGTGTAACCGGGCTCGGTATGTAACCACGCTCGGTATGTAACCGGCCTCGGTGTGTAACCGGGCTCGGTATGTAACCACGCTCGGTGTGTAACCACGCTCGGTATGTAACCGGCCTCGGTGTGTAACCGGGCTCGGTGTGTAACCACGCTCGGTGTGTAACCACGCTCGGTGTGTAACCGGGCTCGGTGTGTAACCGGGCTCGGTGTGTAACCACGCTCGGTATGTAACCACGCTCGGTATGTAACCGGGCTCGGTATGTAACCCGGCTCGGTATGTAACCGGTTTCGGGTTGTAACCGGGCTGGGTATGTAACCACGCTCGGTATGTAACTGGGCTGGGTATGTAACCACGCTCGGTATGTAACCGGGCTCGGTATATAACAGGGTTCGGTATGTAACCGGGCTCGTTATGTAACCGGGCTCGGTATGTAACCACGCTCAGTATGTAACCGGGCTCGGTATGTAACCGGGCTGGGTATGTAACCACGCTCAGTATGTAACCGGGCTCGGTATGTAACCGGGCTGGGTATGTAACCACGCTCGGTGTGTAACCGGGCTCGGTATGTAACCGGGCTCGGTATGTAACCGGGTTCGGTATGTAACCGGGCTCGGTATGTAACCGGGCTCAGTATATAACCGGGTTCGGTATGTAACCGGGCTCGGTATATAACCGGGTTCGGTATGTAACCGGGCTTGGTATGTAACCGGGCTCAGTTTTTAACCGGGTTTGGTATTTAACCAGGCTCAGTGTGTAACCACGCTCGGTATGTAACCGGGTTCGGTATGTAACCAGGCTCGGTATGTTACCGGGCTGGGTATGTAACCACGCTCGGTGTGTAACCGGGCTCGGTATGTAACCCGGCTCGGTATGTAACCGGGCTCGGTATGTAACCACGCTCGGTATGTAACCGGGCTCGGTATGTAACCGGGCTCGGTATGTAACCGGGTTCAGTTTGTAACCACGCTTGGTATGTAACCACGCTTGGTATGTAACCGGGCTCGGTGTGTAACCGGGCTCGGTGTGTAACCTGGCTCGGTGTGCAACCGGGCTCGGTATGTTACCACGCTCGGTATGTAACCGGGCTCGGTATGTAACCGGGCTCGGTATGTAACCGGGTTCAGTTTGTAACCACGCTTGGTATGTAACCACGCTTGGTATGTAACCGGGCTCGGTGTGTAACCGGGCTCGGTGTGTAACCTGGCTCGGTGTGCAACCGGGCTCGGTATGTTACCACGCTCGGTATGTTACCACGCTCGGTGTGTAACCACGCTCGGTGTGTAACCGGGTTCGGTATGTAACCTGGCTCGGTATGTAACCACGCTCGGTGTGTAACCACGCTCGGTGTGTAACCACGCTCGGTGTGTAACCACGCTCGGTATGTAACCGGGCTCGGTGTGTAACCGGGCTCGGTGTGTAACCACGCTCGGTGTGTAACCGGGCTCGGTGTGTATCCGGGCTCGGTGTGTAACCACGCTCGGTATGTAACCGGGTTCGATGTGTAACTGGGCTCGGTATGTAACCGGGTTCGGTGTGTAACCACGCTCGGTGTGTAACCGGGCTCGGTGTGTATCCGGGCTCGGTGTGTAACCGGGCTCGGTATGTAACCGGGCTCGGGGTGTAACCGGGCTCGGTGTGTAACCGGGCTCGGTGTGTAACCGGGCTCGGTATGTAACCGGGCTCGGTATGTAACCGGGTTCGGTATGTAACCGGGCTCGGTATGTAACCGGGTTCGGTATGTAACCGGGCTCGGTATGTAACCGGGTTCGGTATGTGAATGGGTTTGGGATGTGTCCGGGCTCAGTATGGTATCTCCTCCAGCCCCTACACCCTTCCCTATCTCTGTAACCTCCTCCAGCCCCTACAACCCTCCCTATCTCTGTAACCTCCTCCAGCCCCTACAACCCACCCTATCTCTGTAACCTCCTCCAGCCCCTACAACCCTCCCTATCTCTGTAACCTCCTCCAGCCCCTACAACCCTCCCTATCTCTGTAACCTCCTCCAGCCCCTACAACCCTCCCTATCTCTGTAACCTCCTCCAGCCCCTACAACCCACCCTATCTCTGTAACCTCCTCCAGCCCCTACAACCCTCCCTATCTCTGTAAACTCCTCCAGCCCCTACAACCCTCCCTATCTCTGTAACCTCCTCCAGCCCCTTCAACCCTAACATTCCCTGTATCCTCCTCCAGCCCCTACAACCCTCCCTATCTCTGTATCCTCCTCCAGCCCCTACCACCCTCCCTATCTCTGTAATCTCCTCCAGCCCATACAAACCTCCCTATCTCCGTAACCTCCTCCAGCCCCTACAGCCCTCCCTATCTCTGTAGCCTCCTCCAGTCCTCACATTCCCTGTATCCTCCTCCAGCCCCTACAACCCTCCCTATCGCCGTAACCTCCTCCAGCCCCCACAACCCTCCCTATCTCTGTAACCTCCTCCAGCCCCTACAACCCTCCCTATCTCTGTAACCCTCCTCCAGCCCCTACAACCCTCCCTATCTCTGTAACCTCCTCCAGCCCCTACAACCCTCCCTATCTCTGCAACCTCCTCCAGCCCCTACAACCCTCCCTATCTCTGTAACCCTCCTCCAGCCCCTACAACCCTCCCTATCTCTGTAACCTCCTCCAGCCCCTACAACCCTCCCTATCTCCAGAGCCTCCTCCAGCCCCAACAACCCTCCCTATCTCCGTCACCTCCTCCAGCCCCTACAACCCTCCCTATCTCTGTCACCTCCTCCAGCCCCTACAACCCTCCCTATCTCTGTAAATTCCTCCAGCCCCTACAACCCTCCCTATCTCTATAACCTCCTCCAGCCCCTACACCCCTCCCTATCTCTGTAACCTCCTCCAGCCCGTACAACCCTCCCTATCTCTGTCACCTCCTCCAGCCCCTACGACCCTCCCAATCTCTGTAACCTCCTCCAGCCCCTACAACCCTCCCTATCTCTGTAACCTCCTCCAGCCCCTACAACCCTCCCTATCTCCAGAGCCTCCTCCAGCCCCTACAACCCTCCCTATCTCTGTAACCCCCTCCAGCCCCTACAACCCTCCCTATCTCTGTAAATTCCTCCAGCCCCTACAACACCCCTAGTCTGTAACCTCATCCAGCCCCTACAACACCCCTATCTCTGTAACCTCATCCAGCCCCTACAACCCTCCCTATCTCTGTAACCCCCTCCAGCCCCTACAACCCTCCCTATCTCTGTAAATTCCTCCAGCCCCTACAACACCCCTATCTCTGTAACCTCCTCCAGCCCCTACAACCCTCCCTATCTCTGTAACCCCCTCCAGCCCCTACTACCCTCCCTATCTCTGTAACCTCCAGCCCCTACAACCCTCCCTATCTCTGTAACCTCCTCCAGCCCCTACAACCCTCACTATCTCTGTAACCTCCAGCCCCTACAACCCTCCCTATCTCTGTAACCTCCTCCAGCCCCTACAACCCTCACTATCTCTGTCACCTCCTCCAGCCCCTACAACCCTCCCTATCTCTGTAACCTCCTTCAGCCCCTATAACCCTCCCTATCTCTGTAACCTCCTTCAGCCCCTACAACCCTCCCTATCTCTGTAACCTCCTCCAGCCCCTACAACCCTCCCTATCTCTGTAACCTCCTCCAGCCCCTACAACCCTCCCTATATCTGTAACCCTCCTACGACCCTCTGAGATCTCTGCGCTCCTCCAATTCCGGCCTCTTGACCATCCCCCCATTCCCATCGCTCCACCATCGGCGGCCGAGCCTTCAGCTGCCTGGGGTCCCCGAGCTCTGGAATTCCCTCCCTAAACCTCTCCACCCCCTCCCTCGTGCTCTCTCTTTGTCTCTCTCTCTCTGTCTTTCTTTCTCTGTCTCTCTCTCTCTGTCTCTCCACCTGTGTCTCTGTCTCTCTCTCTCTGTCTCTCTCTCTCTCTGTCTCTCTCTCTCTCTGTCTCTCTCTCTCTGTCTCTCTGTCTCTCTGTGTCTCTCTCTCACTGTCTCTCTCTGTGTCTCTCTCTCTGTGTCTCTCTCTCTGTGTCTCACTCTGTCTGCCTCTGTGTGTGTCTCTCTCTCGGTCTCTCTTCCTGTCTCTCTCTCTGTCTCTCTCTCTAGTCCCTCTCTCTCTCTCTCTCTGCCTCTCTCGCTCTCTCTCTCGTGCTCTCTGTCTCTCTCTCTCTCTCCCTCTCTCTCTCGTGCTCTCTGTCTCCTGTTTAAAAAGTCTCCTTAAAATCCACCTCTTTGATCTTTTGGTCATCAGCACTTAATGCCCTGATGCGTCCCGGGATTGAAGTTTGGTGTGATTTATGCTCTGGACATTGTTATGTGTTCACCGTGTGAAATGAATGCTTGGTTCTGGGAGCCTGTGTGAAAGTTAAATCTTTGTAGTTGGCAAATACACAAAGGGTGCTCGGATGTGATAGAAATTTGACTGAGATTCACGTTTTGATGATTTACACGGCGAGTTGTGGTGATCTGGAAGGCGCTGTCTGGAAGGGCGGTGGGAGCAGATTCAATAGGGACCCTCGAAAGGGGCAATCGGAGAAATACCTGAAGGGGAAAAATTTATGGAAATATGGGTGGGTGGGAGAGCAGAGTGGGGGGAGTGTGGGATTAATTGGACAGCTCTGTCAAAGAGCTAGCACAGAGTAGAAGGGCAGAATGGCTTCCGCCTGTGCTGTCCGATTCTGGCAGTTTCAAATCCCATGTGTAGGGACGTAGGGTCAGTGAAATTGTGTTCAGGGCTTAGACATAAGACTGTCAGTAACTGGAGGAGGCCCTTCGGCCCCTCGAGTCTGCCCTCCCATTCAGTAAGATCGTGGCTGATCTGATTGCGGCCTGAACTCCGCTTTCCTCCCTTCCCCCCATAACCCTCGACCCCCCCCTCCCTTGTCAATCAGAAACCTGCCTAACTCAGCCTTGAATATATTCAGTGACCCGGCCCCCACTGCTCTCTGGGGTGGGGGAGAGAGAATTCCACAGACTCACGACCCTCCCAGAGAGGAAATTCCTCCTCGTCTCCGTCTTCAATGGGAGACCCCCTCATTCTGAAACTGTGGCCCTCTCCCCCTCGTTCTAGATTCCCCCCCCACCCCACGAGAGGGAACATCCTCTCAGCATCCACCCTGTCAAACCCCCTCCCTCCCTCCCCTCAGAATCTGATATGTTTCAATAAGACCACCCCTCACTCTTCTAAACTCCAATGGGTACAGGGCCCAACCTGCTCAACCTTTCCTCATCAGACAAACCCCCTTCACCCCAGGAATCGGCCCAGTGAACCTTCTCTGAACGGCCTCCAATGCGAGTCTATCGATCCTGAGGTGAGGAGACTGAAACTGTCCACAGGGGCTCCAGGAGCGCCCTCACCAACAGTTCGAGCAAGACTTCCCGACATTTATAGTCCACCCCCCTCGCGATAAAGACCAACATTGCATTCCCCCTCCCGAATCACTTGCTGCAGCTGCATACTAACTTGTGGTGATTGATGTACCCGGACACCCAGGTCCCTCTGCACCACAGCGTTCAGCAACCTCTATCTCTGTTTAAATAATATTCCATTTCCCTATTCCTCCTGCTAAAGCGGACATGGTCGCATTTCCTCCCTTCGTACACCACCTGTCATATGCTTGCTGAACCTATTTGTATCCCTTTGTATCCTCCACGCAGCTTTGCAGGTCAACAGATTTGGCGAGAGGACACTCGGCCCCTCATTACAGTAGCTGGTCGTCAATAACCGTTGCCCATTCCCCTGATCAACTTAACCCCTGACCTCTGCCTGCTGTGGTCAACTGAGAGTTTTTGGGTGATGTGGTTCAGGGGTGAGGGGTTCAGGGGTGAGGGGTCAGGCCACGCAGTGTTGCAGCTGAATGATTCCGCTCCACCCCCACTCCCAGCCTCTGGGATTAACTTGGTTTCCTCTCTCTCTCTCTCTCTCTCTCTCTCGGGACGCTAG
The DNA here is from genome assembly GCF_964194155.1 of Cetorhinus maximus. Taxonomy (NCBI): domain Eukaryota; kingdom Metazoa; phylum Chordata; class Chondrichthyes; order Lamniformes; family Cetorhinidae; genus Cetorhinus; species Cetorhinus maximus. The sequence continues at coordinate 34,794 of NW_027598868.1, forward strand.
CGGAAAGCGGGAGCGACTGTACCTTCATTCTACAACCAGATACCGACCAAGCAGTCTCCGCCAACCCTGAACCGCACCAATCAATTCACCGCAGGATTCCAAAGCATCGTCGATGCCTACGGAGTGGGGAATTATCAGGAGGTCAACCCAGGTATGGGTCAGCGCCGAGGGGGCGCCGCGCTGTCGGAGGGTCAGTACTGAGGGGGTGCCGCACTGTGGGAGGGTCAGCGCTGAGGGGGCGCCGCACTGTCGGAGGGTCAGTACTGAGGGAGTGCCGCACTGTCGGAGGGTCAGCGCTGAGGGAGTGCCGCACTGTCGGAGCGTCAGTACTGAGGGAGCACCGCACTGTCGGAGGGTCAGTACTGAGGGAGTGCTGCACTGTCGGAGGGTCAGCGCTGAGGGAGTGCCGCACTGTCTGAGGGTCAGCACTGAGGGAGTGCCGCACTGTCGGAGGGTCAGTACTGAGGGAGCGCCGCACTGTCGGAGGGTCAGTACTGAGGGAGTGACGCACTGTCGGAGGGTCAGTACTGAGGGAGCGCCGCACTGTCGGAGGGTCAGTACTGAGGGAGCGCCGCACTGTCGGAGGGTCAGTTCTGAGGGAGTGCCGCACTGTCGGG
>NW_027598869.1:0-35358 GCF_964194155.1 Cetorhinus maximus
CTGAGGGAGCGCCGCACTGTCGGAGGGTCAATGCTGAGGGAGCGCCGCACTGTCGGAGGGTCAGTGCTGAGGGAGCGCCGCACTGTCGGAGGGTCGGTGCTGAGGGAGCGCCGCACTGTGGGAGGGTCGGCGCTGAGGGAGCGCCGCACTGTGGGAGGGTCGGTGCTGAGGGAGCGCCGCACTGTCGGAGGGTCAGTGCTGAGGGAGCGCCGCACTGTCGAAGGGTCGGTGCTGAGGGAGAGCCTCACTGTCGGAGGGTCAGTGCTGAGGGAGCGCCGCACTGTCGGAGGGTCAGTGCTGAGGGAGCGCCGCACTGTCGGAGGGTCAGTGCTGAGGGAGTGCCGTACTGTGGGAGGGTCAGTGCTGAGGGAGCACCGCACTGTCGGAGGGTCAGCTCCCATCCCCCACCTCTGACCTCCAATCCCCTCACACACCCTCGACCTCCGCTCCCCTCCCCCACCTCTGACCTCCGCTCCCCTCCCCCACCTCTGACCTCCACTCCCCTCCCCCACCGCTGACCTCCACTCCCCTCCCCCACCTCTGACCTCCATTCCCCTCCCCCACCTCTGACCTCCACTCCCCTCCCCACCTCCAAATGTACCTCCGCTCCCCTCCCCCACCCCCAAATGTACCTCCACTCCCCTCCCCACCTCCAAATGTACCTCCGCTCCCCTCCCCCACCTCCAAATGTACCTCCGCTCCCCTCCCCACCTCCGAATGTACCTCCACTCCCCTCCCCACCTCCAAATGTACCTCCGCTCTCCTCCCTCACCTCCGAATGTACCTCCGCTTTCCTCTCCCACCTCCAAATGAACCTCCACTCCCCTCCCCACCTCCAAATGTACCTCCACTCCCCTCCCCCACCTCCAAATGTATCTCCACTCCCCTCCCCACCTCCAAATGTACCTCCACTCCCCTCCCCCAGCTCCAAATGTACTTCCGCTCTCCTCCCTCACCTCCAAATGTACCTCCACTCCTCTTCCCCACCTCTAAATGTACCTCCGCTCCCCTCCCTCACCTCCGAATGTACCTCTGCTTCCCTCTCCCACCTCCAAATGTACCTCCACTCCCCTCCCACCTCCAAATGTACCTCCACTCCCCTCCCCCACCTCCAAATGTACCTCTACTCCCCTCCCCCACCTCCAAATGTACCTCCACTCCCCTCCCCCACCTCCAAATGTACCTCCACTCCCCTCCCCCACCTCCGAATGTACCTCCACTCCCCTCCCCCACCTCCCAATGTACCTCCGCTCCCCTCCCCACCTCCAAATGTACCTCCACTCCCCTCCCCCACCTCCGAATGTACCTCCACTCCCCTCCCCCACCTCCCAATGTACCTCCGCTCCCCTCCCCCACAATGTACTTCCACTCCCCTCCCCCACCTCCAAATGTACCTCCGCTCCCCTCCCCCACCTCCAAATGTACCTCCGCTCCCCTCCCCCACAATGTACTTCCACTCCCCTCCCCCACCTCCAAATGTACCTCCGCTCCCCTCCCCCACAATGTACTTCCACTCCCCTCCCCCACCTCCAAATGTACCTCCGCTCCCCTCCCCCACAATGTACTTCCACTCACCTCCGACCTCCGCTCCCCTCCCCCACCTCCAAATGTATCTCCACTCCCCTCCCCCACCTCCGACCTCCGCTCCCCTCCCCACCTCCAAATGTACCTCCGCTCCCCTCCCCCACCTCCAATTGTACCTCCACTCCCCTCCCCCACAATGTACTTCCACTCACCTCCCTCACCTCCGACCTCCACTCCCCTCCCCCACCTCCGACCTCCGCTCCCCTCCCCCACCTCCAAATGTACCTCCACACCCATCCCTACCTCCAAATGTACATCCGTTCCCCTCCCCCACCTCTGACCTCCGCTCCCCTCCCCGACCTCCAATTGTACCTCCACTCCCCTCCCCCACATCCAATTGTACCTCCGCTCCCCTCCCCACCTCCAAATGTACCTCCACTCCCCTCCCCCACCTCCAAATGTACCTCCGCCTCCCTCCCACACCTCCAAATGTACCTCCACTCCCCTCCCTCACCTCCGACCTCCACTCCCCTCCCCCACCTCCAAATGTACCTCCGCTCTCCTCCCCACCTCCAAATGTACCTCCGCTCCCCTCCCCCACCTCCAAATGTTCCTCCACTCCCCTCCCCCACCTCCAAATGTACCTCCGCTCCCCTCCACACCTCCAAATGTACCTCCACTCCCCAACCCCACCTCCAAATGTACCTCCACTCCCCTCCCCCACTTCCGGACGTGCCTCCAAGTCACACAGGCAGCTTCATTGAGAAACGTGAAGTGACAGAGCCAGTTATGGTAATGTCTATTTTATTTAAATTGTCCTGTTCATTATAAATTTTCTCTCTCTCTCTGTCTCTCTCTCTTCCGTGCTGCACACACTTTCTATCTCGAAAATAATAGGACAGTTCAACCCGCAGTCCTTGACCCACATGTTAACCCACCCCGAGGCTCAATCTCCCTCCCAGCTCCTTGACCCAGAAAGTGGTGGGTTCGAGCCCCCACTCTACAGGGTAACAGCCCATTATCACAGGCTCCCCAGTGCCTGTACGGATAGGATGCCGCACTGTCGGAGGGTCAGCGCTGAGGGAGCGCCGCACTGTCGGAGGGTCAGTGCTGAGGGAGCGCCGCACTGTCGGAGGGTCAGCGCTGAGGGAGCGCCGCACTGTCGGGGGTCAGCGCTGAGGGAGCGCCGCACTGTCGGAGGGTCGGCGCTGAGGGTGCGCCGCACTGTCGGAGGGTCAGCGCTGAGGGAGCGCCGCACTGTCGGAGGGTCGGTACTGAGGGAGCGCCGCACTGTCGGAGGGTCAGCGCTGAGGGAGCGCCGCACTGTCGGAGGGTCGGCGCTGAGGGAGCGCCGCACTGTCGGAGGGTCAGCGCTGAGGGAGCGCCGCACTGTCGGAGGGTCAGCTTCCCTCCCTCACCCCCACCCTCCGCTCCCCTCCCCCACCTCTGACCTCCACCCAAGCCCGACCTCTGACCTCCACCCCCTCTCCCTCCCCCACCTCTCACCTCCGCTTCCCTTCCCCACCCCCGACCTCCGCTCCCCTCCCCCACCCCCAACCTCCACTCCCCCCCCACCCCCGACCTCCACTCCCGTCCCCCACCCCCGACCTCCACTCCCCCCCCACCCCCGACCTCCGCTCCCCTCCCCCACCTCCGACCTCCTCTCCCCTCCCCCACCCCCGACCTCCACTCCCCTCCCCCACCCCTGACCTCCACTCCCCTCCCCCACCCCTGACCTCCACTCCCCTCCCCCACCCCCGACCTCCGCTCCCCTCCGCCACCTCCAATTGTACCTCCCCTCCCCCACCTACAAATGTACCTCCACTCCCCTCCCCCACCTCCAAATGTACCTCCGCTCCCCTCCCCCACCTCCTAATGTATCTCCGCTCCCCTCCCCCACCTCCAAACGTACCTCCGCTCCCCTCCCCCACCTCCAAATGTACCTCCACTCCCCTCCCCCACCTCCAAATGTACCTCCACTCCCCTCCCCCACCTCCAAATGTACCTCCGCTCCCCTCCACCACCTCCAAATGTACCTCCGCTCCCCTCCCCCACCTCCAAATGTACCTCCACTCCCCTCCCCCTCCTTTAAATGTACCTCTACTCCCCTCTCCCACCTCCAAATGTACCTCCACTCCCCTCCCCACCTCCAAAGGCACCTCCACTCCCCTCCCCACCTCCAAATGTACCTCCACTCCCCTCCCCACCTCCAAATGTACCTCCGCTCCCCTTCCCCACCTCCAAATGTACCTCCGCTCCCCTCCCCACTTCCAAATGTACCTCCACTCCCCTCCCCCACCTCCAAATGTACCTCCGCTCCCCTCCCCCACCTCCAAATGTACCTCCGCTCCCCTCCCCCACCTCCAAATGTAAATCCGCTCCCCTCCCCCACCTCCAAATGTACCTCCGCTCCCCACCTCCAAATGTACCTCCGCTCCCCTCCCCCACCTCCAAATGTACCTCCGCTCCCCTCCCCCACCTCCAAATGTACCTCCGCTCCCCTCCCCCACCTCCAAATGTACCTCCGCTCCCCTCCCCCACCTACAAATGTACCTCCACTCCCCTCCCCCACCTCCAAACATACCTCCGCTCCCCTCCGCCACCTCCAAATGTACCTCCACTCCCCTCCCCCACATCCAAATGTACCTCCGCTCCCCTCCCCACCTCCAAATGTACCTCCGCTCCCCTCCGCCACCTCCAATTGTACCTCCCCTCCCCCACCTCCAATTGTACCTCCACTCCCCCCCCCCACAATGTACCTCCACTCCACTCCCTCACCTCCGACCTCCACTCCCCTCCCTCACCTCTGACCTCCGCTCCCCTCCCCCACCTCCAAATGTACCTCCGCTCCCCTCCCCCACCTCCAAATGTACCTCCGCTCCCCTCCCCCACCTCCAAATGTACCTCCGCTCCCCTCCCCCACCTCCGGACGTGCCTCCAAGTCACACATGCAGCTTCATTGAGAAACGTGAAGTGACAGAGCCAGTTATGGTAATGTCTATTTTATTTAAATTGTCCTGTTCATTATAAATTCTCTCTCTCTCTCTCTCTTCCGTGCTGCACACACTTTCTATCTCGAAAATAATAGGACAGTTCAACCCGCAGTCCTTGACCCACATGTTACCCCACCCCAAGGCTCAATCTCCCTCCCAGCTCCTTGACCCATAAAGTGGTGGGTTCGAGCCCCCACTCTCCAGGCTAACGGCCCATTATCACAGGCCCCCCAGTGCCTGGACGGATAGGATGCCGCACTGTCGGAGGGTCAGTGCTGAGGGAGCGCCGCACTGTCGGAGGGTCAGTGCTGAGGGAGCGCCGCACTGTCGGAGGGTCAGTGCTGAGGGAGCGCCGCAGTGTCGAAGGGTCAGTGCTGAGGGAGCGCCTCACTGTCGGAGGGTCAGTGCTGAGGGAGCGCCGCAGTGTCGAAGGGTCAGTGCTGAGGGAGCGCCGCACTGTCGGAGGGTCAGCGCTGAGGGAGCGCCGCACTGTCGGAGGGTCAGCGCTGAGGGAGCGCCGCACTGTCGGAGGGTCAGCGCTGAGGGAGCGCCGCGCTGTCGGAGGGTCAGCGCTGAGGGAGCGCCGCACTGTCGGAGGGTCAGCGCTGAGGGAGCGCCGCGCTGTCGGAGGGTCAGCGCTGAGGGAGCGCCGCGCTGTCGGAGGGTCAGCGCTGAGGGAGCGCCGCGCTGTCGGAGGGTCAGCGCTGAGGGAGCACCGCACTGGGCATGAGGCAGGCTGCGCCGCGGGCCAGAATCCGAGCTAAAGCTCAGAGGCAGAGACCAAATCGTGGTCTAGACTGAGAACGAGGCCCAAGAGCACAGGGACCAGGGCCTGGGACTGGGGTTGGGAGTAGGCCGAGGCCTGGGCACAGGCCCCAAGCCCAGCTCCACCTCTTCCGCGACTGAGCGTGGACAAACCCCCTCGGCCGTCGAATCGTTGACTTAGACGGGTTGAAATCCAAGCAAAACGTGAACACTAACACGAGTTGGGACCAGCGACGTCGGATGATACCGTTTCTCGGTCAAGTGGCGTTTCCTATCTTTGGCTCATGCGGTTTCCTCCATTGGTCAAGCTCCTCCTTGGCTGTGTCCGCGATGGCGGAGGGTGCGGTTGACGAACGTGGAACATGGTGGGCGTGGGTGGTGGGGTGGGGCGTGGGTGGTGTGTGGAGCTGGTCAGCCCAGGGTGGGGGTGTTGTGGTGGAGGGGGGGGTGGTGGTGGTGGGGAAGCGCTGAATCAGCGCGGTTCAGGGGGGTTGGGGGCCCTCAGGGTCTCACGCTCAGCCAGTCCATGAACCTCATGCTGAGCTCGAAGCCGAGGAAGCAGGCCTGTGGATCAGAGGCAGACAAGGTGGGGTAAGCTTAGATTTCACCACACTCTCAACGTACAGAGAAACAGCAGGAGGCCACTCAGCAACCTGTGCCCGGCTCAACTTTCTGTGCGATTGTGCCTCATCCGCAGACCACCCCCAACTCCCCACCTGCACACTCTACTGTCTAGCCCGCTGTTTAACTAGATTCTGTAGACTGTTAGCTCTTGTGTGCCGTTTAAATAGACTCTGCAGACTGTTTGCTGTAGCGCGCTGTTTAACCAGACTCTGTAGACTATTTGATGTAGTGTGCTGTTTGCTATAGTGTGCTGTGTAAATAGACTCTGTAGACTGTTTGCTATGCTGTGCTGTTTAAATAAACTCTGCAGACTGTTTGCTGTAGTGCGCTGTTTAAATAGACTCTGTAGACTGTTGGCTCTCGTGTCTGTTTAAGTAGAGTCTGTAGACTGTTGGAAGTGCACTGTTTAAATCAACTCTCTGGATTATGAGCAGAGTGCGTAGTTTAAATAGACTCTGTAGACTGTTAGCTCTCATGTGCTGTTTCAATAGACTCTGTAGACTTTGCTATAGTGCGCTGTTTAAATAGACTCTGTAGATGGTTTGTTGTAGTGTGCTGTTTAAATAGACTCTGTAGACTGTTTGCTGTAGTGTGCTGTTTAAATAGACTCTATAGACTGTTTGTGCTGTAGTGCACTGTTTAAGTAGACTCTGTAGACTGTTTGCTGCAGTGTGCTGTTTAAATAGACTCTATAGACTGTTTGCTGTAGTGCACTGTTTAAATAGACTCTGTAGACTGTTTGCTATAGTGTGCTGTTTAAATAGACCCTGTAGACTGTTTGCTGTAGTGCACTATTTAAATAGACTCTGTAGACTGTTTGCTATAGTGTGCTGTTTAAATAGACCCTGTAGACTGTTTGCTGTGGTGTGCTGGTTAAATAGACTCTATAGACTGTTTGTTGTAGTGCACTGTTTAAATAGACTCTGTAGACTGTTTGCTATAGTGTGCTGTTTAAATAGACTCTGTAGACTGTTTGCTGTAGTGTGCTGGTTAAATAAACTCTATAGGCTGTTTATGCTGTAGTGTGCTGTTTGAATAGACTCTGTAGACTATTTGAGGTAGTGTGCTGTTTGCTATAGTGTGCTGTTTAAATAAACTCTGCAGACTGTTTGCTGTAGCGCGCTGTTTAAATAGACTCTGTAGACTGTTGGCTCTCATGTCTGTTTAAACAGAGTCTGTAGACTGTTGGAAGTGCACAGTTTAAATCAACTCTCTGGATTATGAGCATAGTGCAGAATTTAAATAAACTCAGTAGACTGTTAGCTCTCATGTGCTGTTTAAATAGACTCTGTAGACTGCTTTAACGTCTCGAGTCCGTATGACTCTTCATCAGATGGTCATGAACAGTCATATGGACTCAAAACATTAACTCTGTCTTCCTTTCCACAGATGCTGTCAGACCTGCCGAGTTTTTCCAGCAATTTTTAATTTTGTTTCAGATTTCCAACACCCGCAGTATTTTGCTTTTATCTGTAGACTGCTTGCTGGCTTGTTGTTTCAATGGACTGTGTTGGCTGTGAGTCCTTTGTAGGGCTGTCCTCTGAGGAGAGATTGAGTAGGACGGGCCCCTAATCCCCGGAGTTTAGAAGAACGAGAGGCGATCCCATTGAAGCAGATAAAGTTCTAAGAGGGTAGATGCTCAGAGGCTGTTTCCCTCACCCCACCAACCCCCCCACTTCACCCTAAGCTGGAGAGTCTAGAACACGGGGGCTCACAGACTTAGGATTAGGGGCCGGCTATTTTGGACTGAGACGAGGAGAAATGTCTTCACTCTGAGGGTTGGGAGTCTTTGGGATTCCCAACCCCCAGAGGAAGCTCAGTCATCGAGTATATTCGAGACGGACAGCGAGAGACTCTCAGACGCTGAAGAAATCGAGGGATAGAGCAGGGAGAGGGGAGCTGAGGTCAAAGGTGAACCAGAAGAAAACGAAGACACAAGAACTAAGAGCAGGAGAAGGCCATTCATCCCTCAATCCTGCTCCCCCATTCAACAAGATCGTGGCTGATCTGATTGTTCCTCGACTCCACTTCCCTGTCCGTCCCTCCCTCATAACCCTCGACTCCCCTCGCCGATCAGAAATCTGTCTCACTCGGCCTTGAATATATTCAGTGACCCGACCCCCACTGCTCTCTTGGGGGGGGGAGAGAATTCCACAGACTGACCACCCTCTGAGAGAAGAAATTCCTCCTCATCTCCGTCTTCAATGGGAGACCCCTCATTCTGAAACTGTGCCCCCTCCCCTCGTTCTAGATTCCCCTCCCACGAGGGGAGGGAAACATCCCCTCAGCATCCACCCTGTCAAACCCCCTCCCCTCAGAATCTGATATGTTTCAATAAGATCACCTCTCATTCTTCTAAACTCCAATGGGTAGAGGCCCAACCTGCTCAACCTCTCCTCATCAGACAAACCCCCTTCGTCCCAGGAATCGGCCGAGTGAACCTTCTCTGAACGGCTTCCAATGCGAGTCTGTCCCTCCTGAAGTAAGGGGACCAGAACTGTCCACAGGGCCCCAGGAGCGGCCTCACCAACGCCCTGTCCAGTTGTAGCAAGACTTCCCCACTTTTATACTCCATCCCCCACCTCGCAATAAAGGACAACTTTCCATTTGTCTTCCTCATCACTCGCTGCATCTGCATACCAACTTTTTGAGATTCATGTACCAGAACACCCAGATCCCTCTGCACCGCAGTCTTCTCCAGTCTCTCTCCGCTCAAATCATAATCTGCTGGCCTATTCCTCCTGCCAAAGCAGACAGACTTGTATTTCCCCATCAGCCAACATTTTTCTGCCCGCTTAACCGATCTAAATCCCTTTACAGATCCTTTGTAGCCTCCTCGCACCTGGCGAAAGCGACTGGGCGGAGGAAGAGGTGGAGAGCGACGGAGAATTGGAGGCATTAAGATGGCCCTAGGTCGCACAAGTGCCTTACCGCATTTGCAGGGAAAGCTCGGAGCATAACGGCACTGAATCCCTTGTAGAGGGATCCAATTCCCTCCTCCCGGACGAGCTCACGGAAAACATCACGGAAGCCGTTAGGATACATCGCATCGGGAGCTAGAGATAAGGATTGCAACTTCATGTTAATGTAGTAATTAGTTCCTGGAAGATTACTTTGCCCTCACACACACCCCCCCAGTCCTCTCGTGTTACCCCAGCCGTCACTGAGGTACGGGTCCCACACACAAACTGACTCTCACTGGGGTACGGGTCCCACACACACACTGACTCTCACTGGGGTACGGGTCCCACACACACACTGACTCTCACTGGGGTACAGGTCCCACACACACACTGACTCTCACTGGGGTACGGGACCCACACACACACTGACTCTCACTGGGGTACGGGTCCCACACACACACACTGACTCTCACTGGGGTACGGGTCCCACACACACACTGACTCTCACTGGGGTACGGGTCCCACACACACACTGACTCTCACTGGGGTACGGGTCCCACACACACACTGACTCTCACTGGGGTACGGGACCCACACACACTGACTCTCACTGGGGTGCAGGTCCCACACACACACTGACTCTCACTGGGGTACGGGTCCCACACACACACTGACTCTCACTGGGGTACGGGTCCCACACACACACTGACTCTCACTGGGGTACGGGTCCCACACACACACTGACTCTCACTGGGGTATGGGTCCCACACACACACTGACTCTCACTGGGGTACGGGTCCCACACACACACTGACTCTCACTGGGGTACGGGTCCCACACACACACTGACTCTCACTGGGGTACGGGTCCCACACACACTGACTCTCACTGGGGTACGGGTCCCACACACACACTGACTCTCACTGGGGTACGGGACCCACACACACTGACTCTCACTGGGGTACGGGTCCCACACACACTGACTCTCACTGGGGTACGGGTCCCACACACACTGACTCTCACTGGGGTACGGGTCCCACACACACACTGACTCTCACTGGGGTACGGGTCCCACACACACACTGACTCTCACTGGGGTACGGGTCCCACACACACACTGACTCTCACTGGGGTACGGGTCCCACACACACACTGACTCTCACTGGGGTACGGGTCCCACACACACACTGACTCTCACTGGGGTACGGGTCCCACACACACTGACTCTCACTGGGGTACGGGTCCCACACACACACTGACTCTCACTGGGGTACGGGACCCACACACACTGACTCTCACTGGGGTACGGGTCCCACACACACTGACTCTCACTGGGGTACGGGTCCCACACACACACTGACTCTCACTGGGGTACGGGTTCCACACACACACTGACTCTCACTGGGGTACGGGTCCCACACACACACTGACTCTCACTGGGGTACGGGTCCCACACACACACTGACTCTCACTGGGGTACGGGTCCCACACACACTGACTCTCACTGGGGTACGGGTCCCACACACACTGACTCTCACTGGGGTACGGGACCCACACACACTGACTCTCACTGGGGTAGGGGTCCCACACACACACTGACTCTCACTGGGGTACGGGTTCCACACACACACTGACTCTCACTGGGGTACGGGTTCCACACACACACTGACTCTCACTGGGGTATGGGTCCCACACACACTGACTCTCAGTGGGGTATGTTTCTGACAAAAGCATGTTGTATTTAAAAATTCCATTAATATAAGAAGGGCAGTTCATAGGAGCATTTCGCAAACAAGAGGGCAATTAGAGATGGGGAAGAAATGCTGAACTTGAGAGCGACACCCCAACCCTTTGAAAGAATAAATAAATATCTGACCCCAAGACAAGTGAGGAGATATTAGGGACAGGTGACCACAAGGTCGGTCAGAGATGTCGGTTTTTAAGGATTATCTTAGAGGAGGGGTAAGAGAGAGCTGAGAGGCACAGAGAGAGAGAGAGACAGAGACAGAAGGAGATAGAGAGAGAGGCGGTGAGGTTTAGGGAGGGAATTCCAGAGCTCAGGGACCCCCCCAGGCAGCTGAAGGCACGGCCGCCAATGGCGGAGCGATGGGAATCGGGGGATGCTGGAGAGGCCGGAATTGGAGGAGAGCAGAGATCTCGGAGGGTTGTAGGAGGTTACAGAGATAGGGTGGGTTGTAGGGGGCTGGAGGATGTTACAGAGATAGGGAGGGTTGTAGGGACTGGAGGAGGTTACAGAGATAGGGAGGGGTGTAGGGGCTGGAGGAGGTTACAGAGATAGGGAGGGTTGTAGGGGTTGGAGGAGGTTACAGAGTTAGGGAGGGTTGTAGGGGCTGGAGGAGGTTACAGAGATAGGGAGGGGTGTAGGGGCTGGAGGAGGTTACAGAGATAGGGAGGGTTGTAGGGGCTGGAGGAGGTTACAGAGATAGGGAGGGCTGTAGTGGCTGGAGGAGGTTACAGAGATAGGGAGGAGTGTAGGGGCTGGAGGAGGTAACAGAGATAGGGAGGGTTGTAGGGGCTGGAGGAGGTAACAGAGATAGGGAGGGTTGTCAGGGCTGGAGGAGGTTACAGAGATAGGGAGGGGTGTAGGGGATGGAGGAGCGTACAGAGATAGGGAGGGGTGTAGGGTCTGGAGGAGGTTACAGAGATAGGGAGTGTTGTAAGGGCTGGAGGAGGTTACAGAGATAGGGAGGGTTGTAGGGGCTGGAGGAGGTTACAGAGATAGGGAGGGGTGTAGGGGCGGGAGGAGGTTACAGAGATAGGGAGGGTTGTAGGGGCTGGAGGAGGTTACACAGATAGGGAGGGTTGTAGGGGCTGGAGGAGGTTACAGAGATAGGGAGGGTTGTAGGGGCTGGAGGATGTTACAGAGATAGGGAGGGGTGTAGGGGCTGGAGGAGGTTACAGAGATAGGGAGGGTTGTAGGGGCTGGAGGAGGTTACAGAGATAGGGAGGGGTGTAGGGGCTGGAGGAGGTTACAGAGATAGGGAGGGTTGTAGGGGCAGGAGGAGGTTACAGAGATAGGAAGGGGTGTAGGGGCTGGAGGAGGTTACAGAGATAGGGAGGGTTGTAGGAGCTGGAGGAGGTTACAGAGATAGGGAGGGCTGTAGTGGCTGGAGGAGGTTACAGAGATAGGGAGGGGTGTGGGGGCTGGAGGAGGTAACAGAGATAGGGAGGGTTGTAGGGGGTGGAGGAGGTTATAGAGATAGGGAGGGGTGTAGGGGCTGGAGGAGGTAACAGAGATAGGGAGGGTTGTCAGGGCTGGAGGAGGTTACAGAGATAGGGAGGGGTGTAGGGGATGGAGGAGCTTACAGAGATAGGGAGGGGTGTAGGGTCTGGAGGAGGTTACAGAGATAGGGAGTGTTGTAAGGGCTGGAGGAGGTTACAGAAATAGGGAGGGTTGTAGGGGCTGGAGGAGGTTACAGAGATAGGGAGGGGTGTAGGGGCGGGAGGAGGTTACAGAGATAGTGAGGGTTGTAGGGGCTGGAGGAGGTTACAGAGATAGGGAGGGTTGTAGGGGCTGGAGGAGGTTACAGAGATAGGGAGGGGTGTAGGGGGCTGGAGGAGGTTACAGAGATAGGGAGGGGTGTAGGGGACTGGAGGAGGTGATAGAGATAGGGAGGGGTGTAGGGGCTGGAGGAGGTTACAGAGATAGGTAGGGTTGTAGGGGGCTGGAGGAGGTGACAGAGATAGGGAGAGTTGTAGGGGCTGGAGGAGGTTACAGAGATAGGGAGGGTTGTAGGGGCTGGAGGAGGTTACAGAGATAGGGAGGGGTGTAGGGGCTGGAGGAGGTTACAGAGATAGGGAGGGTTGTAGGGGCTGGAGGAGGTTACGGAGATAGGGAAGGTTATAGGGGGCTGGAGGTGGTTACAGAGATAGGGAGGGTTGTAGGGGGCTGGAGGAGGTGACAGAGATAGGGAGGGGTGTAGGGGCTGGAGGAGGTTACAGAGATAGGGAGGGTTGTAGGGGCTGGAGGAGGTTACAGAGATAGGGAGGGTTGTAGGGGCTGGAGGAGGTTACAGATATAGGGAGGGTTATAGGGGGCTGGAGGTGGTTACAGAGATAGGGAGGGTTGTAGGGGCTGGAGGAGGTTACAGAGATAGGGAGGGGTGTAGGGGCTGGAGGAGGTTACAAAGATAGGGAGGGGTGTAGGGGCTAGAGAAGGTTACAGAGATAGGGAGGGATGTAGGGGCTGGAGGAGGTTACAGAGTTAGGGAGGGGTGTAGGGGCTGGAGGAGGTTACAGAGATAGGGAGGGGTGTTGGGGCTGGAGGAGGTTACAGAGATAGGGAGGGGTGTAGGGGCTGGAGGAGGTTACAGAGATAGGGAGGGTTGTAGGGGCTTGAGGAGGTTACAGAGATAGGGCGGGTTGTAGGGGCTGGAAGAGGTTACAGAGATAGGGAGGGGTGTAGGGGCTGGACGAGTTTACAGAGATAGGGAGGTTTGTAGCGGCTGGACGAGTTTACAGAGATAGGGAGGGGTGTAGGGGCTGGAGGAGGTTACAGAGATAGGGAGGGGTGTAGGGGCTGGAGGAGGTTACAGAGATAGGGAGGGTTGTAGGGGCTGGGGGAGGTTACAGAGATAGGGAGGGCTGGAGGAGGTTACAGAGATAGGGAGGGTTGTAGGGGTTGGAGGAGGTCACAGAGATAGGGAGGGTTGTAGGGACTGGAGGAGGTTACAGAGATAGGGAGGGTTGTAGGGACTGGAGGAGGTTATAGAGATAGGGAGGGTTGTAGGTGCTGGAGGAGGTTACAGAGATAGGGAGGGTTGTAGGGACTGGAGGAGGTTATAGAGATAGGGAGGGTTGTAGGGGCTGGAGGAGGTTATAGAGATAGGGAGGGTTGTAGGGGCTGGAGGAGGTTATAGAGATAGGGAGGGTTGTAGGGGCTGGAGGAGGTTATAGAGATAGGGAGGGTTGTAGGGGCTGGAGGAGGTTATAGAGATAGGGAGGGTTGTAGGGGCTGGAGGAGGTTATAGAGATAGGGAGGGTTGTAGGGGCTGGAGGAGGTTATAGAGATAGGGAGGGTTGTAGGGGCTGGAGGAGGTTATAGAGATAGGGCAGATGGATGTGAGAAGGAAGTTGAGGGGACGAGTGAGAGTTTTAAAGTGGAGGCAGTGTCGGAGTGGGGATGGAGGCCGTGGAGGTGGGTGTGAGGAGGGGGTGTCCGGGATTCGGGTTTGTGACCCGGGAGGTGGGGTACGAGCTGAATCTTCACGACGGTGGGAATTGGGCGAGGGTCAGGATTGGTCAGATCGAGCGGGTGGGGGGGGGGGTCCGAGGGGGCTTGCCGGCGTTCCCCACCCCTCCCTGACTCACCGGTCTGGAAGCGGGATTTCAGCACGTCCGCTGGGATGGCCACCATCCAGTTCAAAACTCCGGCCAATCCGCCAGCGACCAGGATTCTCGGGGTGCTCAGCTCCCCCACACTGGAACGAGAAAAGACCATCGGGCAGGGCTGGGGGGGCTGCCGGACAGTGTTGTACCTATTCCTCCCCCCACCCCACTTACCACCGTCCCCTTCCGCTTCTCCCCCCACACCGACCCCTGCCCAAGAAACCCCGAGACCTCTAGCCGCACGGTTCAGGAGGGAGGCCATTCTGCCCACCTATCGAATTCGTCGGTACTCCCTCAGCACTGACCCTTCGACAGTGCGGCGCTCCCTCAGCACTGACCCTCCGACAGTGCGGCGCTCCCTCAGCACTGACCCTCCGACAGTGCGGCGCTCCCTCAGCACTGACCCTCCGACAGTGCGGCGCTCCCTCAGCACTGACCCTCCGACAGTGCGGCGCTCCCTCAGCACTGACCCTCCGACAGTGCGGCGCTCCCTCAGCACTGACCCTCCGACAGTGCGGCGCTCCCTCAGCACTGACCCTCCGACAGTGCGGCGCTCCCTCAGCACTGACCCTCCGACAGTGCGGCGCTCCCTCAGCACTGACCCTCCGACAGTGCGGCGCTCCCTCAGCACTGACCCTCTGACAGTGCGGCGCTCCCTCGGCACTGACCCTCCGACAGTGCGGCGCTCCCTCAGCACTGACCCCTCCCACAGCGCGGCGCTCCCTCAGCACTGACCCTCCGACAGTGCGGCGCTCCCTCAGCACTGACCCTCCGACAGTGCGGTGCTCCCTCAGCACTGACCCTCCGACAGTGCGGCGCTCCCTCAGCACTGACCCCTCCCACAGGCGGCGCTCCCTCAGCACTGACCCTCCGACAATGCGGCGCTCCCTCAGCACTGACCCCTCCCACAGCGCGGCGCTCCCTCAGCACTGACCCTCCGACAGCGCGGAGCTCCCTCAGCACCGCGAACAGTTTCTCCTCATTTCCTCGATCGAGACCCCTCCCCTCCTCGTGATTTTGAACGCCCTCGAATTCAATCCTCCCTCCCTCGCCAGCTCCGCTCCGAGGAGAACAGTGCCGGCTCAAGTCCGGTCTCCCCAACACGAACTGAAGTCCCACTCATCCCCGGGGACCCTCCTGGTAAATCTCCTCCGCAACCCTCTCCCAGGCCCTCGACATCCTTCCTGAACGATGTTTGGTTAAGCGGGAGCAGGTACCCAGGATGTCACCCCGGCAGACACGCACCCCACCTGTCCAAGCCCACCCTCGCCAACTGCGTCTCTGATGTAGGGACCCCCGAGGACAAAGTCGGTTCGGACACCAGGTCCCGGCAACCCACATCGGACACAGTCACTGGACTCCGGTGTATCTCTGGGAGGGAGACCGCCGATTATATGCCGATTTGAGCCGCTATCCATTCACGTGGGGGGATATATCGAGGACCCTGAGTTCGACCCCCACTGACCTTTCACCCTTGGGGGTCAGGACATCCTTCAGCCACTCGTAGCTCAGGAAGCAAACTCCGCTCGCTGGCACATCTGGCATCACAGTAAAAACACCATGGTCACTGCAGGGCGGCAACTCGGAGGCAAAAGCGCATTGACGCAACGCCCCTCCCCCCACTCTCCGATAGCGGGAGGGACGAACTGCTGACCCACGCCAGCGATGAGGCTGAGGTGAATTCAGGAGAGTGCGGCGCTCCCTCAGCACTGACCCTCCGACAGTGCGGCGCTCCCTCAGCACCGACCCTCCTCCGACAGTGCGGCGCTCCCTCAGCACTGACCCTCCGACAGTGCGGCGCTCCCTCAGCACCGACCCTCCTCCGACAGTGCGGCGCTCCCTCAGCACTGACTCTCCGACAGTGCGGCGCTCCCTCAGCACCGACCCTCCTCCGACAGTGAGGCGCTCCCTCAGCACCGACCCTCCTCCGACAGTGCGGCGCTCCCTCAGCACTGACCCTCCGACAGTGCGGCGCTCCCTCAGCACCGACCCTCCTCCGACAGTGCGGCGCTCCCTCAGCACTGACCCTCCGACAGTGCGGCGCTCCCTCAGCACCGACCCTCCTCCGACAGTGCGGCGCTCCCTCAGCACTGTCTCTCCGACAGTGCGGCGCTCCCTCAGCACTGTCCTTCCGACAGTGCGGCGCTCCCTCAGCACTGACCCTCCGACAGTGCGGCGCTCCCTCAGCGCTGACCCTCCGACAGCGCGGCGCTCCCTCAGCACCGACCCTCCGACAGTGCGGCTCTCCCTCAGCACCGACCCTCCGACAGCGCAGCACTCCCTCAGCACCGACCCTCCGACAGCGCGGCGCTCCCTCAGTAGTGGCACCGGGAAAGAGAGTCGGGCCTGGATTATGGGGCTCGAGTGGAGTGGAGGCCTCTGACCCTGACCGCGAGAGGGACAGACCCGGGTGGGGCAGGAGGGAAAAACCGACCTGAGGTCCCGGGGATTTGTCTGTGAAACAGGTAACTCTGAGGGAGCTGAGTTCCGGGGAGGGAGCTGTGACACATTTTAGCCTCTTAGCCTCACAGTGATCTTACCTCTGAGAAAAGTCAGCACTGTGCCCTTGTAGATTCCCACGAGGCCCGATCTTTTGTATACTTGTTTAATGCAGTCACTTGGCCCTGCATACAACCTCTCACCAGAGCCTGCCTGGATCTATACCAGCACCAATGAACAGATTAGCAAATCGGCAATGTTTTTTCACAGAATCACAGTACTTTAACTGCACAGGGGGAGGCCATTCAGCCCATCCCCTCTGCACCGGCTCTCCCAATGAGCATTGTGACCTAGTGCCAACGCCCTGCCTTTTTCCCCGTACCCCCTGCACCTTGTGTCTACGCAAATAACCCTCCAATGCCCTCTCGAACAATGCCTCCCCCGCACTCCCGGGCAGTTCATTGCCCAGACCCGAACCCACTCTTTATGTGAAAAAGTTTTTTTCCCCTCACGTCACAATCGCTTTAAACCCGCGCCCTCTCGTTCTCGACCCTCCTACGAGCAGGAACGGTTTCTCCCCGTCCACTCTGTCCAGCCATGTTGTGACCGAGGCAGCTGGGCACGGCGGAGTTACTTAAAAATCCCAGAGGGAAACTTGAAACAACTGTCATAACCTATAATTTTTGAGTGTTGTGTCTGACATGTGACTCTAAATTCAGGAATCGGACCACCAGTTCTCGAGGCTTCACATTAAACTAAATGAGACGTTTTTATTAATTTACACAGATTAAAATATGTGTACACACGCGGCTACAAATTACTACTATCATAACTTTTAACAGATTCCCAAACTGATCTCCATGACGGCAACAGCCAACCCATAGACTTAACCAAAACACCAGGCAAAGCATTTTCACGGTTCGAATTCCAAATGAGTTTCTTTTCACTTTGGTTCCTGTGGAGCCAGTGGGAGGCTGACAGCTGCCTTTTGATCTCACATTGCCCCTGCCCTGCACACCCGAAAACTACTGAAGTTATACCTACCGCCCCGATTGAATGTAAATTCCCATTGTATCACCAACCTCTGAACTCTAAACCTCTCTAACAATAATACCCCTTTCGTAGTACCAGTTTTATTCGTAATATAGACGTATTGCTGGATAGGCATCAGTTTTTACCCCATTTTATGAATGCTCTATTCAAAAAATACAAATGGAATCTACCCCTCTGTTTACACATCAAAGCACCCAGACTAGCTGGCTTTAATCCATTTAAGACACACCCACAGACTAAACCTCTATTTTAAAAGAAAAATCTTTTCAGATAATATTATTTCCATTAATAGCTTCATGGCAAACCCCCTCATGCTTTTGAACATCTCCATCAAATCTCCTCTTAGCCCTTCTCCTCTCCAAGGAGAACAGTCCCAACCTCTCCGATCTATCCTCATAGCTGAAGTTTCTCATCCCTGGAACCATTCTTGTAAACCTCGTCTACACTCTCCCCAATGTGTTCACATCCTTCCTATAGTGTGGCGCCCAGAACTGTGCACAATACTCCAGCTGAGGTCTAACCGAGTGTCTTATATAAATTCAGCATAACCTCCCTGCTCTTGTACTCTATGCCCCTATTAATAAAGCCCAGGATACTATCTGCTTTATTAACCGCTCTCTCCACCTGTCCTGCCACCTTCAATGATCTAACCACATATACACCCAGAGGTCCTTCTGCTCCTACACCCCCCCCCCCTTCAAAATTTCACCCCTTATTTTATATTATCTCTCCATGTTCTTCCGACCAAAATGCATCACCTCACACTTCTCCGCATTGAACTTCATCTGCCACCTCTCTGCCCACTCCGCCAACTTGTCTATGTCCTCTTGAAGTTCCACACCGCCCTCCTCGCAGTTCACAACACTCCCAAGCTTCATATCATCTGCAAAATTTGAAACTGTCCCCTGCACACCGAGATCTAGATCATTAATATATATCAGGGACGGTAAGGGTCCTGATACCGTCGCTCTGTAGAAGGGTCATGCGGACTCGAAACATTAACTCTCTTTTTCTCTCCGCAGATGCTGTTAGACCTGCTGAGTTTTTCCAGCATTTTCGTCCCAATACTGACCCCAGGGGAACTCCACTACAAACCTTTCTCCAGCCCGAAATCATCCATTGACCATTACCCTCTGCTTCCTATTTTTCAGCCAATTCTGTGTCCACGTTGCTACTGTCCCTTTTATTCCATGAGCAGTAACTTTTCTCACAAGTCTGTCGTGTGGCACTGTGTCAAATGTCTTCTGAAAGTCCACGTACACCACATCAACATCATTACCCTCATCGACCTTTTCTGTTACCTCTCCAAAAAGCTCCAGCAAGTTAGTTAAACACGATTCCCCCTTTAGCAATCCATGCTGGCTCTTCCTCATCAACCCATATTTTTTCCACGTGACTACTAATTCTATCCCGAATAATTGCTTCTAGAACCTTGCCCACCACTGAAGCCTTCTCCTTACAACCTATTTTGAACAAGGGCGTAATGTTTGCGATTGTCCAGTCCTCTGGCACCACCCCTGAGTCTAGGGAAGACTGAAAGATTACGGCCAGTGCCCCTGCAATTTCTACTCTCACTTCCTTCAATGTCCTTGGATGCATCTCATCCGGTCCCGGTGCCTTGTCAACTTTAAGTACCGACAGTCTGTTCATATTGTGAGCAATTTTGGGCCCCGTATCTCAGGAAGGATGTGCTGGCCCTGGAGAGGGTCCAGAGGAGGTTCACGAGAACGATCCCAGGAATGAAAGGCTTAACATATGAGGAACGTTTGAGGACTCTAGGTCTATACTCGATGGAGTTTAGAAGGATGAGGGGGGGATCTGATTGAAACTTACAGAATACTGAAAGGCCTGGATAGAGTGGGACGTGGGGGAAGATGTTTCCATTAGTAGGAGAGACTAGGACCCGAGGGGCACAGCCTCAGGGTAAAGGGAAGACCTTTTAGAACAGAGATGAGGAGAAACTTCTTTAGCCAGAGAGTGGTGAATCTATGGAATTCATTGCCACAGAAGGCTGTGGAGGCCAGGTCATTGAGTGTATTTAAGACCGAGACAGATAGGTTCTTGATTGGTAAGGGGATCAAAGGTTACGGGGAGAAGGCGGGAGAATGGGGTTGAGAAACTGATCAGCCATGATTGAATGGCGGGGCAGACTCAATGGGCCGAATGGCCTAATTTCTGCTCCTATGGTCTTATGGTCAACCCTTCCTCCTTGTCAACTTTGAACCCTTCTAGTGACAGAGTTTCCTCGTCTGTCACCATGGCCTGGGTAGCATCTACCTCCTTGGTAAAGAGGGATGCAAAGTATTCATTTAATACCTCAACCCCCTCGTCCAAGTGTAAATTGCCTTTTAGGTCCCTATTCGGTCCTACTCCTCCTGTTACCACCCTTCTACTATATTTATATGCCCATTGAAGATTTTGGGATCCCCCTTTACGTTGGCTGCCAGTCTTTTTATTTAATTCTTTCACGGAATGTGGGCTAGGTTGGCTAGGCCGGCATTTGTTGCCCATCCCTAATCACCCCTTGAGAAGGCGGTGGTAAACCCGGCAGTCCCCGTGCGGTGTAGGTACACCCACGGCGCTGTTAGGGAGGGATTTCCAGGATTTTGACCCAGCGACAGTGAAGGAACGGCCGATATATTTCCAAGTCGGGATGGTGAGTGTCTCGGAGGGGAACTTGCAGGTGGTGGTGTTCCCCATGTGTCTGCTGCCCTTGTCCTTCTAGATGGTAGAGGTGGTGGGTTTGGGCGGCGCTGTCGAAGGAGCCTTGGCGAGTTGCTGCAGTGCATCTTGTAGATGGTACACACACACTGCTGCCCCTGTGAGGGAGGGGGGCAGCGGAGGCTGGGGTTGCCGGCGGTGCCCGTGTTTTGGAGCCTCGTAGGGGTTTCGAGGGGGGACTCACCTGCAACAGGCACTTGATCCTCTCCACCGGACTCAGGATGAGCGTGCTGCAGACCCCGGCGACCATTCCCGCCCTGAACACCTGGGCTCTCCTGGCACAGAGACAGGAAGAAAGAGCGAATGTGCGTTTGCTATCCAGCCCCTAGCGCCCGCCTCAGGACGTCCCGAAGCGCCCCGCAGCCGGCGGCTGGGTAGGGGCGCGGCCGCCTTTGCCATGCAGGCGACGCGGCGGCCATTTTGAGCACAGCAAGAGCCCACAAGGGGCAATGGGGCGAATGGTCATTTCATCTTTTTTTTCAGTGAGGTTGGTTGACGGATAAACGTCACCAGGGAGACTCCACCACACCGCTGGTTCCAGTCGCCCCCCACCCACCACGCCCACCCACCACACCCCCCCCACCCACCACGCCCCTCACCCACCACACCCACCCACCCCATCAACCAACACAGCTTTTCTTCCAATAGAGGCTATGCGATCTATAACGTTCGCATGAGGGGTCAGACGGGGGTCTCAATAGCTTGGCGCTCCCTCAGCACTGACCCTCCCACAGTGCGGCGCTCCCTCAACACTGACCCTCCCACAGTGCGGCGCTCCCTCAGCACTGACCCTCCCACAGTGCGGCGCTCCCTCAGCACTGACCCTCCGACGGTGCGGCCCTCCCTCAGCACTGACCCTCCGACAGTGCGGCGCTCCCTCAGCACTGACCCTCCGACAGTGCGGCCCTCCCTCAGCACTGACCCTCCGACAGTGCGGCGCTCCCTCAGCACTGACCCTCCGACAGTGCGGCCCTCCCTCAGCACTGACCCTCCGACAGTGCGGCGCTCCCTCAGCACTGACCCTCTGACAGTGCGGCCCTCCCTCAGCACTGACCCTCCGACAGTGCGGCGCTCCCTCAGCACTGACCCTCCGACAGTGCGGCCCTCCCTCAGCACTGACCCTCCGACAGTGCGGCGCTCCCTCAGCACTGACCACTCCCTCAATTGATTCACACTTCTTGACATCATAATTATTAACCACAAGAAAATCTTGATTAAAATAGGAGACCAGCTCCATGAAATGTGTATCTAGCTGATGGAACTAGTCTCAATCCATGGCCCAGTCATACGTGAGCTGATGCAAATAATTTTTCATTTAATAACCAACAGGATTACTGCATTATAGGTTTGAGTCTCTCAGTGCAGCATGAGTGTCAATGTGTGTGTGTTTGTGAGTGTTTGAGTGTGTTTGTGGGTGTGTGTGTTTGTGTGTGTGGCAAAGTGTGAATGGGGATGTTTGTGTTTAAGTGACTGTGTGTGTGTGAGAGGGAGTTTGTGTGTGCGTGTGTGTGAGAGGGAGAGTGTGTATGTGAGTATGTGGTTAATGTGTGTGTATGAGGGAGTGTGTGTGTGAGAGGGAGTGTGTGTGTGATAGTGTGTGAGTGTATGTGTGTGATAGTGTCTGTGTGTGTGAGAGTGCGTGTCTGAGAGTGTATATGTGTGAGGGAGTGTGAGTGTGTGTGTCTGAGAGTGTATGTGTGAGAGGGAGTGTGTGTGAGAGAGTGTGAGTGTATGAGGGAGTTTGTGTGTGTGTGGGTGTGTGAATGTGAGTGCGCGTGTGAGGGAGTGTGTGTGTGAGAGAGTGAGTGTGAGTGTGCGTGAGGGAGTGTGTGTGTGAGTGTGAGGGAGTGAGTGTGCGTGTGAGGGAGTAAGTGTATGTGTGAGGGAGTGGGAGTGTGTGTGTGCGAGTTTGTATGTGTGTGTGTGAGGGAGGTTGAGTGTGTGTGTCTGTGTGAGGGAGTGTGTGTGAGGGAGTGAGTGTGTGTGTGAGGGAGTGAGTGTATGTGTGAGGGAGTGTGTGTGTGTTTGTGAGGGAGTTTATGTGTGAGGGAGTGAGTGTATGTGTGAGGGAGTGTGTGTGTGTGTGTGTGAGGGAGTGAGTGTGTGTGTGAGGGAGTGAGTGTGTGTGTGAGGGAGTGAGTGTGTGTGTGAGGGAGTGAGTGTGTGTGTGTGAGGGAGTGAGTGTGTGTGTGTGAGGGAGTGTGTATGTGTGTGTGTGAGGGAGTGTGTATGTGTGTGTGTGAGGGAGTGTGTGTGTGTGTGAGGGAGTGAGTGTGTGTGTGAGGGAGTGTGTGTGTGTGTGTGAGGGAGTGTGTGTGTGTGTGTGAGGGAGTGTGTGAGGGAGTGTGTGTGTGTGTGTGAGGGAGTGAGTGTGAGGGAGTGAGTGTATGTGTGAGGGAGTGGGAGTGTGTGTGTGAGTGTGTGTGTCTGTGTGTATGAGGGAGTGTGTGTGAGAGGGAGTTTTGTGTGTGTGTGTGTGTGAGGGAGTGAGTGTGTGTGTGTGTGAGTTTGGATGAGGGAGTGTGTGTGTGTGTGTGTGAGTTTGAGGGAGTCTGTGTGCACGGGTGCCCGTTACCCCAGGGTTTCACTCACGAGAGGGGCTCCTCAGGATGTTTCTGCTGCAGTTTCTTTCCCAGGCCGTATCCGAAAAACATGATGGCCGTGACTGGAATGCTGGCGAGGATAGGAGTCCCCATTCCTTTATACAACCCCAAGAGGCCCTGAGGGAGCGAGGGAGAGAGAGAGAAAGTGACTGAGGAGGTAAAAGAGGGTCAACCCTTTCTTCCCACTCGGGGGAACAGGAGGAGGCCCATTCAGCCCCTCTCTCGAGCCTGTTACACAGGAACAGGAGGAGGCCATTCAGCCCCTCTCGAGCCTGTTACACAGGAACAGGAGGAGGCCATTCAGCCCCTCTCTCTCGAACCTGTTACACAGGAACAGGAGGAGGCTATTCAGCCCCTCACGAGCCTGTTACACAGGAACAGGAGGAGGCCATTCAGCCCCTCTCTCTCGAACCTGTTACACAGGAACAGGAGGAGGCCATTCAGCTCCTTCTCGAGCCTGTTACACAGGAACAGGAGGAGGCCATTCAGTCCCTTTCTCGAGCCTGTTACACAGGAACAGGAGGAGGCCATTCAGTCCCTTTCTCGAGCCTGTTACACAGGAACAGGAGGAGGCCATTCAGTCCCTTTCTCGAGCCTGTTACACAGGAACAGGAGGAGGCCATTCAGCCCCTCTCGAGCCTCTTACACGGGAACAGGAGGAGGCCATTCAGCCCCTTCTCGAGCCTGTTACACAGGGACAGGAGGAGGGGAGGAGATTGAGAGGGAGGCGGGTATCAATGAGGCAAAAACAGCATGGGGAGGGGAGGGAAGACAGGGGAGGGAGACGGAAGGGGGTGCCGGAGAGGGGAGGCCGGGGGGTGGTTGGGGGGTGGGGAGAGGAGGGGCGAGGGAAGTGTTGGGGGGGGTGGGGGGTGGCGAGTGGAGGGGTGTGCTGGGGGACGGGAGGGCGGGGGTAGTGAGTGTGCGTAGGAGGGGATTGCTGGGGGGGGGGGAGGGGGAGGGGGAAAGGTGGGGGAGGGGAGCAGAGGGGCTTCCAACTCGAATCTGGGGCCCCCCCCCAACCCCCACCCCACCCAACGCAGACCCAAAAAACCCACCAACCCTGGCGCGCGCTCGCTCCAGAGGAAACGCTCCTGAGGGGAGTCCCCGGGGAGGGGAGGGGAGTGGAGGGGAAGGGACGATTCCCTGGAGCCTTACCTCATTGGCAACCGTCTTCCTCAGGCAATCAATAGCCCCCTGGTAGAGGAGGGCCCGGCCTGGGAGGGCCTTGGGTTGGGTCTGTAGCCGGACCTGGTGTTGGGGGGGAGGGAAAACAGAATTTAGCCTAGGCCCTGGGCACGAATCACACAACCAGCTCAACCCGAACAACAACTGCATTTAGATAGCACCTTTCACCGAGTCCCCCAGGGCGCTTCCCGGGAGGCGTCGATCGGACAGAACCTGACCCCGAGCCGCTTGCGGAGATATTAGGGACAGGCGACCAAAAGCTCGGTCAGAGAGGCCGGTTTTTAAGGAGGAGAGAGAGAGAGAGAGAGAGGGAGAAAGAGAGAGAGAGAGGGAGAGAGAGAGAGGTGGAGAGGTTGAGGGAGGGAATTCCAGAGCTCAGGGCCCCCTCCAGGCAGCTGAAGGCCCGGCCGCCAATGATGGAGCGATGGGAATCGGGGGATGCTCGAGAGGCCGGAATTGGAGGAGCGCAGAGATCTCGGAGGGTCGTAGGAGGTTACAGCGATAGGGAGGGTTGTAGGGGCTGGAGGAGGTTACAGAGATAGGGAGGGGTGTAGGGGCTGGAGGAGGTTACAGAGATAGGGAGGGTTGTAGGGGCTGGAGGAGGTTACAGAGATAGGGAGGGTTGTAGGGGCTGTAGGAGGTTACAGAGATAGGGAGGGGTGTAGGGGCTGGAGGAGGTTACAGAGATAGGGAGGGTTGTAGGGGCTGGAGGAGGTTGCAGAGATAGGGAGGGTTGTAGGGGCTGGTGGAGGTGACAGAGATAGGGAGGGGTGTGGAGGCTGGAGGACGTAACAGAGATAGGGAGGGTATTTGGGGCTGAGGAAGGTTCTAGAGATGGGAGAGGGCACAGACCATGGAGGGATTTCAACCATTGTCAATCTTCATTCGTACTGCCCCGCTCTCTCCCCATAGCCCAGTATCAATCCCCAAACTAATCCCACTGCCCCGCTCTCTCCCCATAGCCCTGTATCAATCCCCAAACTAATCCCACTGCCCCGCTCTCTCCCCATAGCCCTGTATCAATCCCCAAACTAATCCCACTGCCCCGCTCTCTCCCCATAGCCCTGTATCAATCCCCAAACTAATCCCACTGCCCCGCTCTCTCCCCATAGCCCTGTATCAATCCCCCAACTAATCCCACTGTCCCGCTCTCTCCCCATAGCCCTGTATGAATCCCCAAACTAATCCCACTGCCCCACTCTCCCCATAGCCCTGTATCAATCCCAAACTAATCCCACTGCCCCGCTCTCTCCCCATAGCCCTGTATCAATCCCCAAACTAATCCCACTGCCCCGCTCTCTCCCCATAGCCCTGTATCAATCCCCAAAGTAATCCCACTGCCCCGCTCTCTCCCCATAGCCCTGTATCAATCCCAAACTAATCCCACTGCCCCACTCTCTCCCTATAGCCCAGTATCAATCCCCAAACTAATCCCACTGCCCCACTCTCCCCATAGCCCTGTATCAATCCCAAACTAATCCCACTGCCCCGCTCTCTCCCCATAGCCCTGTATCAATCCCAAACTCATCCCACTGCCCCGCTCTCTCCCCATAGTCCTGTATCAATCCCAAACTAATCCCACTGCCCCGCTCTCTCCCCATAGCCCTGTATCAATCCCCAAACTAATCCCACTGCCCCGCTCTCTCTCCATAGCCCTGTATCAATTGCAAATTGTAATTCTCAAATGCCTGTGGGGGACAATTGAAAAAGCATGTGTGGAGTCTCTTGGACTAGGTGGGTTGCGAGGGCGAGGTTTTAGAGTGGGACACGGGAGCTTTGCTGGGTGCAAGTTAGACCCCCTGGCATGTAGGAGGAGTCCATTCAGCCCCTTTCAATCCCGTTGCACAGGAACAGGAGGAGGCCCCATTCAGCCCCTTTCAATCCCGTTACACAGGAACAGGAGGAGGCCCATTCAGCCCCTCTCGAGCCTGTTACACAGGAACAGGAGGAGGCCATTCAGCTCCTCTCGAGCCTGTTACACAGGTACAGGAGGAGGCCATTCAGCCCCTCACGAGCCTGTTACACAGGAACAGGAGGAGGCCATTCAGCCCCTCTCGAGGCTGGGGGTGGGGTTGGGGTGCGGGCAGTGGGGGATGGGGGGGTGGAGGTGGGAGTAGGGGTGGGGTGCGGGGGTGGGGTGGGGGTGGGAGTAGGGGTGGGAGTAGGGGTGGGGGGTGGGGGTGGGAGTAGGGGTGGTGGGTGGGGGTGTGGGTGGGAGTAGGGGTGGGGTGCGGGGGATGGGGGTGGGGGTGGGAGTGGGAGTGGGGGGTGGGGGGTGGGGTTGGGGGTAGGGGTGGTGGGTGGGGGTGGGAGTAGGGGTGGTGGGTGGGGGTGGGGGCGGGGGTGCGGGGGTGGGGGTGGGAGTAGGGGTGGTGGGTGTGGGTGGGGGGTGGGAGTAGGGGTAGGGGTGGGGTGCGGGGGTGGGGGATGGGGGTGGGGGTGGGGGGTGGGGGATGAGAGTGGGGGTGGGGATGGGGGGTGGGGGTGCGGAAAGTGGATTCGAGGTAGGAGATCAGCCTTGGCTGTATTGAGTGGGGCAGCAGTCTCAAGGGGCTGAATGGCCTCCTCCTGCTCCTGAATCATTTGGGATCTCAGCCCCTGTAGAGTGACGGAGCCCCAGGGAGTGTCAGTGGCCCGGGCACCCCTCCTAACTGGCACTGATGGGCAATGCCCCTCTTCGACCAGGGTTACTAAACCCTCCGTGTTGGTGGGGGGTAGTTCGGTGGCTGGGGTGGTGGGTGAGGAGGGGGGGTGGGCTGCATATATAAAAGTTTAGGAGTTCAGTCACGTTGCCCGTGTGGGATCCTGTCACTAGGAGACGGGAAAATGGTCTCCCTGGCCGCTTGCATTGAGTCCACGGGAAGGGATTTGGCAAGGCCCAGGAGAATAACAATGAACTCACTTCTGAGCGGCCCTTTGGAAAAGCACTTCTCACTGAACAACCTCAATAGGCGTCCTGCTTGTGCTGAGTGGCTGGTGCGAGCGCTCAATCGCATTTCTGAGATCGGTGTCCTCATGGTGACTGGGTCAGTGTTCGGAATCTGGGTCAGAGTTGGAGTGAATGTGAGAGAGGGAGAGAGAGAGAGAGAGAGAGACAGAGAGAGAGAGAGAGAGAGAGAGAGCGAGAGACAGAGAGAGAGAGACAGAGACAGAGAGGTAAAGAGAGAGAGAGAGAGAGACAGACAAAAAGAGAGAGAGAGAGGGAGAAACAGAGTGCAAAAGAGAGACAGAGAGAAATAAAGTCAGAGAGAGAGACAGAGAGAGGGAGAGAGACGGAGAGAGACATAGAGAGAGAGAGACAGAGACACAGAGAGAGACAGAGAGGGAGAGAGAAACATAGAGAGAGAGAGAGAGAGACATAGAGAGAGAGAGACGGAGAGACAGAGAGAGAGAGACAGAGAGAGAGAGACAAGGAGAGAGAGACAGAGGAAGAAAGAGACAGGGAGAGAGAGAGAAACAGAGAGAGTGTGAAACAGAGAGAGAGAGAGATGGAGACAGAGCAAGAGACAGAGGGAGAGTGAAAGACAGAAAGAAAGAGACAGAGAGTGAGAAACATAGAGAGTGCAAAAGAGAGACAGAGAGAGAGAGACTGAGAGAGAGACAAGGAGAGAGAGATGCAGAGGAAGAAAGATACAGGGAGAGAAACAGAGAGAGAGAGAGATGGAGACAGAGCAAGAGACAGAGGGAGAGTGAAAGACAGAGAGACAGAGAGAGACAGGGACAGAGGGAGAAAGAGAGAGAAGAGAGACAAGGGGAAAGAGAGATGGCGAGAAAGAGAGACAGAGAGAGAAGAGAGAGAAAAAGAGAGTGCAAAAGAGAGACAGACAGAGAAAGAGACAGAAAGAGAGAGAGTGAAAGGCAGAGAGAGAGAGGGACAGAGACTGAGTGAGAGAGACAGAGAGAGAGAGACAGGGAGAGGGAGGGAGAGAGTGAGAGACAGAGAGAGAGAGAGACAGAGACAGGGAGAGGGAGGGAGAGAGTGAGAGAGAAGCACGAGTTGAATAGGGCTGAGTGCCAGTTCACTCAGGGAGTCTGAGTTGAAGCAGCAACTCACACTTTAACCTGCACGTTGTTGTCTGGAACTATGGTCGAGGCTCCAATGTCCTCCCACCACATCACTGACCAGAGGAATCTCTCCCGCTTTCACCACCTGCCCTCGGATGGATCTACGGGTTGATATTTAACCTGTCCAGCCACATGTCAACACACCTTCCGGGGCCAAGAGCTCCCGGAGCGGGACTCAACCCCACGGGGGAGTCTGCCTCAGAGAGGAGTACTCTACCCACCCCCCTCCCCCCTGCCCTCCCTACCCCCAACAACCCCTCTCCCCACCTCGCAGCTGGAGTGAGAGAGAAAGAGAGAAATGGCAAGTGAAAAACACAAGGGGATTAAGAGGGACATGGACTGTGTTAATGATCGGACGTTGGCTGCGAATATGCAAACCTCGAAGCCTTGGTAAGAGACCAAAGTTCAAAGTTAAGATGAGAGATGAACCTTGGCTCAGGGTAACCCCACCTTACAAACAGGAAGACACAGCCCCAGAGACATTCCAGGTACAACACACACTTTACACTTAACAATAAAAGATTTTGTGCTCTCGTCGGGACCTGGAATAATTTATTAATTTTGCTTCCAATCTCCACCCCTCCATCATTTTCACATGGTCCATCTCTGACACTTCCCTTCCCTTCCTTGACCTCTCTGTCTCAATTTCTGGTGATAGACTGTCCACCAATATCCATTACAAGCCTACCGACTCCCACAGCCACCTCAACTACAGCTCCTCACACCCCGCTTCCTGTAAGGACTCCATCCCATTCTCTCAGTTCCTTCGCCTCCGTCGCATTTGTTCTGATGATGCCACTTTCAAAAACAGTTCCTCTGACATGTCCTCCTTCTTCCTTAACCGAGGTTTTCCACCCACGGTGGTTGACAGGGCCCTCAACCGTGTCCGGCCCATCTCCCGCGCCTCCGCCCTCACACCTTCCTCTCCCTCCCAGAAACATGATAGGGTCCCCCTTGTCCTCACTTATCACCCCACCAGCCTCCGCATTCAAAGGATCATCCTCTGCCATTTCCGCCAACTCCAGCATGATGCCACCACCAAACACATCTTCCCTTCACCCCCCCTGTCGGCATTCCGCAGGGATCGTTCCCTCTGGGACACTCCTCCATCACCCCCTACTCCTCAACCCCCTCCCACGGCACCTTCCCATGCAACCGCAGAAGATGCAACACCTGCCCCTTCACTTCCCCCCTCCTCACCGTCCAAGGGCCCAAACACTCCTTTCAAGTGAAGCAGCATTTCACTTGCATTTCCCCTAACTTAGTCTACTGCATTCGCTGCTCCCAATGCGGTTTCCTCTACATTGGAGAGACCAAACGCAGACTGGGTGACCGCTTTGCAGAACACCTTCGGTCTGTCCGCAAACATTACCCAGGCCTCCCTGTCGCTTGCCATTTCAACACTCCACCCTGCTCTCATGCCCACATGTCCGTCCTTGGCTTGCTGCATTGTTCCAGTGAAGCTCAACGCAAACTGGAGGAACAGCACCTCATCTTCTGACTAGGCACTTTACAGCCTTCCGGACTGAATATTGAATTCAACAATTTTAGATCATGAACTCTCTCCTCCATCCCCACCCCCTTTCCGTTTCTTCCCCCTCCCTTTCTGTTTTTTCCGATAATTTATATAGATTTTTCATTTTCCCACCTACTTCCATTATTTTTAAATGTTTTATCCATCGTTTATCTCTACCTTTTATGCCCTTTTAGTATTATTTCACCCCAACCCCACCAGAGCTATCTGTAACTCTTTCGAGTTATCAACAGGTCGCATGTAACTCTTTCGAGTACATTCACAGTTCTTGGTTTTCCAGGAGTGGGACGTGAACCCACAACCCTCTGACTCAAAGGCGAGGGTGCTATGAACTGAGCCACAGCTGACACCTCACCAAGAAGATGTAACTCTTTCGAGTTATCAACAGATCGCACGTAACTCTTTCGAGTACATTCACAGTTCTTGGTTTCCGGGAGTGGGACGTGAACCCACAACCCTCTGACTCAAAGGCGAGGGTGCTATGAACTGAGCCACAGCTGACACCTCTTAGGGCTATCTGTACCTTGCTCGTCCTGCTTTCTACCCTTAATGAGCACATCCCTTTAGATAATATCACCACCTTCAACACCACATTGTCCTTTTTGTCTGTGACATCTTTTGGTTATCTCCACCTATCACTGGCCCTCTATCCAACTCTACCTGTCCCAACCCCCTCCCCCTTAAACCAGCTTATATTTCACCCCCCTCTTCTATTCTTCCTTAGTTCTGTTGAAGGGTCATAGGGACTCCAAACATGAACTGTGCTCCTTCTCTGCAGAAGCTGCCAGACCTGCTGAGTTTTTCCCCCCAGGTATTTCTGTTTTTTTTTTGGTTTAAAAGATTTCCGAGCCTCATTTGGGCTGCCTGAACCTTCCCTTAGTGTCTCGGCCAAATGCAGGGCACCCTGTCTAAGAGGAGGGAGGGGAGAGAGAGAGAGACAGGGACAGAGCAAGTGGAGAGAGAGAGAGAGAGAGAGCAGAACTCGTCCTAACCCACGACTGGGCAATAAAACTTTTAAAACTTGCAGTAAAAGTCGGGTCTCTTACTTTGATGGTGTCCATGGGGTGACCAGCAACAATCAGGCAAACTCCCCCGACCCCTCCGGCCAGCAGGTTCCTCAGGGGACTAACCCTTTGCGCTTTGCCCATCTCTCCAACTCCTTCAGCTGCTCCTCTCTGCCAGTGGCAATTCTTGGAGAGCTGGGTCTCTCTCTCTCTCTCTCTCTTTCTCTTTCTCTCTCTCTCTCTCTCTGGTCTCTCTCGGAACTGTCACAGCGACACACCTCCCAGCAGTAACGCCCAGAGCCTCCCTCAAATCGACAGGGAGCAGGTGTTATCACAGAGGGACAGGAGGGAGCAGGCAGGGGGAGGTGTGGGGTGGTGGGAGGAAAGTGACAGTCTGTGGGTATTAAAGGGACAGTGTGTGTGTGTGTTTAAGGGACAGTGTGGGTGTGTGTTTAAGGGACAGTGTGGGTGTGTGTTTAAGGGACAGTGTGTGGGTGTTTAAGGGACAGTGTGTGGGTGTGTTTAAGGGACAGTGTGTGTGTGTGTTTAAGGGACAGTGTGGGTGTGTGTTTAAGGGACAGTGTGTGGGTGTTTAAGGGACAGTGTGTGGGTGTGTTTAAGGGACAGTGTGTGGGTGTGTTTAAGGGACAGTGTGGGTGTGTGTTTAAGGGACAGTGTGTGTGTGTGTTTAAGGGACAGTGTGTGGGTCTGTTTAAGGGACAGTGTGTGGGTGTTTAAGGGACAGTGTGTGTGTGTGTTTAAGGGACAGTGTGTGGGTCTGTTTAAGGGACAGTGTGTGGGTGTTTAAGGGACAGTGTGTGTGTGTGTTTAAGGGACAGTGTGTGGGTCTGTTTAAGGGACAGTGTGTGGGTGTTTAAGGGACAGTGTGTGGGTGTGTTTAAGGGACAGTGTGTGGGTCTGTTTAAGGGACAGTGTGTGGGTGTTTAAGGGACAGTGTGTGTGTGTGTTTAAGGGACAGTGTGTGGGTCTGTTTAAGGGACAGTGTGTGGGTGTTTAAGGGACAGTGTGTGGGTGTGTTTAAGGGACAGTGTGGGTGTGTGTTTAAGGGACAGTGTGTGGGTGTTTAAGGGACAGTGTGTGTGTGTGTTTAAGGGACAGTGTGTGTGGGTGTTTAAGGGACAGTGTGGGAGTGTTTAAGGGACAGTGTGTGGGTGTGTTTAAGGGATAGTGTGTGGGTGTGTTTAAGGGACAGTGTGTGTGTGTTTAAGGGACAGTGTGTGTGGGTGTTTAAGGGATAGTGTATTTGTGTGCTTAAGGGACAGAGTGTGGGTGTGTTTAAGGGACAGTGTGGGTGTGTTTAAGGGACAGTGTGTGGGTGTGTTTAAGGGACAGTGTGTGGGTGTGTTTGAGGGACAGTGTGTGGGTGTGTTTAAGGGACAGTGTGTGGGTGTTTAAGGGACAGAGTGTGGGTGTGTTTAAGGGACAGTGTGTGGGTGTTTAAGGGACAGTGTGTGGGTGTTTAAGGGACAGTGTGTGTGTGTTTAAGGGACAGTGTGTGGGTGTGTTTAAGGGACAGTGTGTGGGTGTGTTTAAGGGACAGTGTGTGGGTGTTTAAGGGACAGTGTGTGTGTGTGTTTAAGGGACAGTGTGTGGGTGTTTAAGGGACAGTGTGTGGGTGTTTAAGGGACAGTGTGGGTGTGTGTTTAAGGGACAGTGTGTGGGTGTTTAAGGGACAGTGTGTGGGTGTGTTTAAGGGACAGTGTGTGGGTGTGTTTAAGGGACAGTGTGGGTGTGTGTTTAAGGGACAGTGTGTGGGTGTTTAAGGGACAGTGTGTGTGTGTTTAAGGGACAGTGTGTGGGTGTTTAAGGGACAGTGTGGGAGTGTTTAAGGGACAGTGTGTGGGTGTGTTTAAGGGATAGTGTGTGGGTGTGTTTAAGGGACAGTGTGTGTGTGTTTAAGGGACAGTGTGTGTGGGTGTTTAAGGGATAGTGTATTTGTGTGCTTAAGGGACAGAGTGTGGGTGTGTTTAAGGGACAGTGTGGGTGTGTTTAAGGGACAGTGTGTGGGTGTGTTTAAGGGACAGTGTGTGGGTGTGTTTGAGGGACAGTGTGTGGGTGTGTTTAAGGGACAGTGTGTGGGTGTTTAAGGGACAGAGTGTGGGTGTGTTTAAGGGACAGTGTGTAGGTGTTTAAGGGACAGTGTGTGGGTGTTTAAGGGACAGTGTGTGTGTGTTTAAGGGACAGTGTGTGGGTGTGTTTAAGGGACAGTGTGTGGGTGTGTTTAAGGGACAGTGTGTGGGTGTGTTTAAGGGACAGTGTGTGGGTGTGTTTAAGGGACAGTGTGTGTGTGTTTAAGGGACAGTGTGTGGGTGTGTTTAAGGGACAGTGTGTGGGTGTGTTTAAGGGACAGTGTGTGGGTGTGTTTAAGGGACAGTGTGTGGGTGTTTAAGGGACAGTGTGTGTGTGTGTTTAAGGGACAGTGTGTGGGTGTTTAAGGGACAGTGTGTGGGTGTTTAAGGGACAGTGTGTGGGTGTTTAAGGGACAGTGTGGGTGTGTGTTTAAGGGACAGTGTGTGGGTGTTTAAGGGACAGTGTGTGGGTGTGTTTAAGGGACAGTGTGTGGGTGTGTTTAAGGGACAGTGTGGGTGTGTGTTTAAGGGACAGTGTGTGGGTGTTTAAGGGACAGTGTGTGGGTGTGTTTAAGGGACAGTGTGTGTGGGTGTTTAAGGGACAGTGTGGGAGTGTTTAAGGGACAGTGTGTGGGTGTGTTTAAGGGATAGTGTGTGGGTGTGTTTAAGGGACAGTGTGTGTGTGTTTAAGGGACAGTGTGTGTGGGTGTTTAAGGGATAGTGTATTTGTGTGCTTACGGGACAGAGTGTGGGTGTGTTTAAGGGACAGTGTGGGTGTGTTTAAGGGACAGTGTGTGGGTGTGTTTAAGGGACAGTGTGTGGGTGTGTTTGAGGGACAGTGTGTGGGTGTGTTTAAGGGACAGTGTGTGGGTGTTTAAGGGACAGAGTGTGGGTGTGTTTAAGGGACAGTGTGTGGGTGTTTAAGGGACAGTGTGTGGGTGTTTAAGGGACAGTGTGTGTGTGTTTAAGGGACAGTGTGTGGGTGTGTTTAAGGGACAGTGTGTGGGTGTGTTTAAGGGACAGTGTGTGGGTGTGTTTAAGGGACAGTGTGTGGGTGTTTAAGGGACAGTGTGTGGGTGTGTTTAAGGGACAGTGTGTGTGGGTGTTTAAGGGACAGTGTGTAGGTGTTTAAGGGACAGTGTGTGGGTGTGTTTAAGGGACAGTGTGTGTGTGTGTTTAAGGGACAGTGTGTGGGTGTGTTTAAGGGACAGTGTGTGGGTGTGTTTAAGGGACAGTGTGTGTGTGTGTTTAAGGGACAGTGTGTGGGTGTGTTTAAGGGACAGTGTGGGTGTGTGTTTAAGGGACAGTGTGTGGGTGTTTAAGGGACAGTGTGTGTGTGTGTTTAAGGGACAGTGTGTGTGGGTGTTTAAGGGACAGTGTGGGAGTGTTTAAGGGACAGTGTGTGGGTGTGTTTAAGGGATGGTGTGTGGGTGTGTTTAAGGGACAGTGTGTGTGTGTTTAAGGGACAGTGTGTGGGTGTGTTTAAGGGACAGTGTGTGGGTGTGTTTGAGGGACAGTGTGTGGGTGTGTTTAAGGTACAGTGTGTGGGTGTTTAAGGGACAGAGTGTGGGTGTGTTTAAGGGACAGTGTGTGGGTGTTTAAGGGACAGTGTGTGTGTGTTTAAGGGACAGTGTGTGGGTGTGTTTAAGGGACAGTGTGTGGGTGTGTTTAAGGGACAGTGTGTGGGTGTTTAAGGGACAGTGTGTGTGTGTGTTTAAGGGACAGTGTGTGGGTGTTTAAGGGACAGTGTGTGGGTGTGTTTAAGGGACAGTGTGTGTGTTTAAGGGACAGTGTGTGGGTGTTTAAGGGACAGTGTGTGGGTGTTTAAGGGACAGTGTGTGGGTGTTTAAGGGACAGTGTGGGTGTGTGTTTAAGGGACAGTGTGTGGGTGTTTAAGGGACAGTGTGTGGGTGTGTTTAAGGGACAGTGTGTGTGTGTTTAAGGGACAGTGTGGGTGTGTGTTTAAGGGACAGTGTGTGGGTGTTTAAGGGACAGTGTGTGTGTGTGTTTAAGGGACAGTGTGTGTGGGTGTTTAAGGGACAGTGTGGGAGTGTTTAAGGGACAGTGTGTGGGTGTGTTTAAGGGATAGTGTGTGGGTGTGTTTAAGGGACAGTGTGTGTGTGTTTAAGGGACAGTGTGTGTGGGTGTTTAAGGGATAGTGTATTTGTGTGCTTAAGGGACAGAGTGTGGGTGTTTAAGGGACAGTGTGTGGGTGTTTAAGGGACAGTGTGTGTGTGTTTAAGGGACAGTGTGTGGGTGTTTAAGGGACAGTGTGTGTGTGTTTAAGGGACAGTGTGTGGGTGTGTTTAAGGGACAGTGTGTGGGTGTGTTTAAGGGACAGTGTGTGGGTGTTTAAGGGACAGTGTGTGTGTGTGTTTAAGGGACAGTGTGTGGGTGTTTAAGGGACAGTGTGTGGGTGTTTAAGGGACAGTGTGTGGGTGTTTAAGGGACAGTGTGGGTGTGTGTTTAAGGGACAGTGTGTGGGTGTTTAAGGGACAGTGTG